>NW_004444104.1:2028275-2059751 GCF_000243295.1 Trichechus manatus latirostris
ATACACAATGGTCAGTGGTGGTAGCCGAGCACCATCTAGTTCTTCTGGGCTCAGGCTGGTGGAGGCTCTGATGCATGTGGTCCTTTAGTCCTTTGGGCTGATATTTTCCTTGTGTCTTTGGTTTTCTTCATTCTCCTTTGCTCCAGATAGGATGGGACCAATAGATATGTAATAGATGATTGCTTGCAAGCTTTTAAGACCCCAGATGCTACTTACCAAAGTATGATGTAGGACATTTTCTTTATGAACTATGTTACGCCAATTGATCAAGATGTCCTTGAGACTATGGTCCCCAGCCCCCAGCCCCAGCAACTTGGTCCCTCAAGGTGTTTGGATGTGTCTATGGAGCTTCCATGACCTTGCTTTTGTCAAGTTGTGCTGACTTCCCCTGTATTGTGTGTTGTCTTTCCCTTCAGCAAAGTTGACACTTGTCTACTATCTAGTTAGTGATTTTCCCTTCCCAGCTCTCCCACCCTCGTAACCATCAAAGAATGTTTTTTTTTTTTCTGCATGTAAACCTTTTCTTGAGTTCTTATTTGTCCTTTTGTGATTGACTTATTTCACTCAGTGTAATGCCCTCCAGATTCATCCATGTTGTGAAATGTTTTGCAGATTCATTATTGTTCTTTATCATTGCATAGTATTCCATTGAGTTTATGTACCATAATTTCTTTATCCATTCATCTGTTGATGGGCACTTAGGTTGTTTCCATCTTTTTGCTATTGTGAATAGTGCTGCGATGAACATGGGTGCGCATGTGTCTATTCGTGTGATGGCTCTTACTTCTCTAGGATGTATTCCTAGGAGTGGGATTGCTGGAAGGTATGGTGTTTCTATTTTTAGCTTTTTAAGGAGGCTGTTTTTTCTTTTTTTTTTTTTTAATTTTAAAGAGGTTGTTATCAGGATTAAATCCACCATAACAATCACAGGGTCATTATGAAGATTAAATACCCTAGTGCAGATGAGAGGCTTACTCCAAAGCCTTGCATCAATCATAGCAGTGGTGCTACTATTATTATTCAACTTCACTCATATTCACCGAAGTTCATCAGTGCAGGCTATGCTCTTCTAGCTTCTGGGTCAGTTCTGATAACATCTACCTTCCTGCCCTTTGGTCTTGCTGTTCTCTTTCCATGTGCCTAGAGTGAGCTCTAGGCACCTGTGAGTCTATGGAGATGCAGTTTTCCACTCTACAAAGCACTGATTCCACCATGTTGCACCAACTTATACAATTGGACTGAAGCATTGGTTTTCTGAGTACCCTCTTGTTCCCCTGACTGTACCAAAGCCCTTCCCTGAACCACTGGCAAAAAGCATCAGGGCTCAGGTCTACGGTTAGTAAAGTTCCATGGGTTCAGAATGGGTCACAGTTATTGGTTCCAGGTGGACATATGACAAAACACTAACAAGACAGACCAGAGAGGATGTATGCTGTGGGCTCTGGGAAAGAACATTTTCGCCCTCTCTTCTTTCAGTGTGATGTCTGGAGCTGCTGCAGCCATTTCTTGCTCCAGAGGGGTGCCAGTGTAAGGAGAAGAGTTCAGGCCAAGAGGATCACAGAGAAAGGCCACAGCCCTGATCAAACCCCACACAACATCTGATGACCTCAGGATGTGTCAGTTACTTGAGCTGACCCAGCGTCTTTACTGTGCAAGATAATTCGATGGAGTTTTCTGTAACTTGTAAGATGAATTCTAACTGGTATGCTCAGACACCAGTCCTGTTGTTGAACTCTGGTCCCTGTACATACAGTCAGTAGTTGGATACTTGGAGCTGCCCAGTCTTACCTGAGGCCTGTGAATTACTCATCAGAATGTTCCCCCGACTCTGCCCCAGAAATCTTAAGCAGATATGAATGCTTTCCCAGATCGAAGCTACATTTGGAAAAGTCTTTGGCCCCTGAGATTTGGCCCCTCAAGCCTGCCCGTTCCAAGTTTCCCCTTTCACAATAATCAGCATAATTAGGTCATGGATTATGACCAAATTAGAGAAGGCATTACTGAGTTGGTAATGTTAAAGAAATAAGAAAGTAAATGATTAAATAGAAAATAGTTGTTGGCAAGGATAATTGATATAATTGCGGAAACCGAAAATAGTGCATATTAAATCAAATCAATAGTCTAGTCTATCTCAGGAATCTGTTTCTGAGGAAAAAAACAAGAGAAATTTGGTGAGAGAGCACAGAGGTTGTCTTCCATGCTATTGATTTCAAAGAAATATTAGCCTTAACTTCCTATAATAATGAGTTTTTAATTTCATATTTATTACAGATCAACCATCTGTGAATTTATTTATATAGCTTTTCTGAACCTACTTTGACTTATACAAAGGTTTGGACTTAATATTTACTAGAGCCTGGTGGTGTGGTGGTTAAGAACTTAGCTACTGACCAAAAGGTTGGCAGTTCGAATCCACCAGCTGCTCCTTGGAAACCCTATGGGGCAGCTCTACTCTGTCCTATAGGGTCACCATGAGTCAGAATCGTCTTGATGGCAATGGGTTTTGGAAGTGGTTCTTTACACTTTGTTTTTCATTGAGTCACCCAGCTGGTTTTTTTTTTATTTTTATATATCCATATTTATTTATTTTTATAAATATGGAATCATACTGTACAAATTATTCTGTAACCTTTTAAAAACTTAACATGAATTTATTTCTATGTCAATAAATATTAATCTATAGTACTACTTTAAACTGCAGAGCCATATATTTAATAAACTATCTCTTATTATTGTGCATTTAAAGTCCCTCTGTTTCTCTCCGTTGTAAACATTATTCTGATGAACACCCTTATACCAAATCTTTGTGCATGTGCTTATTTACTTCTTGAGGTTACTGTCCTAAAAATAAAAAATTGGGCTCAAAGAGGATGAAAAATTTTAAAGTTGTGGATATGTTTTTGCTAAATTGCTCACCAGACAGGTTAGGTCATTTTATTTGCTCAACAGCAAAAACTTGCTTTGGCTATATTTAGTTGTATCGAAACAATATTGTTAATGTTTATGTTTTATGATTTGGCAAAAGCTTATGAGAATGTTAGTGAGTTACCCAGTTTTGATTATCAAAAACTTAAGGAATAAATCCTTATTCAACATAATCATAATCATTCTAGATTTACAGACAGTATTAGCTGAACTCCAGGGTTTTTTTAGAGGTAATCAGTTTTTCCATTAATGTCTTTTCTTTTTCCTGTTCCAAGATTTAATCCAGGAAACCATATCACATTTAGTCTTCATGTTTCCTTAGTCTTCTCTGGGCTGTGACCGTTTCTCAGACTTTCCTTGTTTTTCATGATCTTGACAATTTTGAGGAGCGCTGGTTAACGTAGAAGGTCCTTCAATTCGAATTTGTCTGATGTTTTTCTCATAATTAAACTGGAGTTACGGGCTTTTAGAAAAAATGTATATCCAGGAGTACATGATATCCGTGTGACGTCACCAGTGATGCAAAATAGTGTTTGCCATGTTTCCCACTGTGGAATTACGACTTTCCCCATTGATTTAATGTTAATGCTTCATATCTGAATGTAATCTAGACCCTGAATCACAAAATGCAGGCTTGATGGAACCATGAAACACTAGCCATTTTCAGTTATTTTTTTGGCAAGTGTTTATCCTGATGTACTGTGAGAACGCAGCCCATCATCTTGGGTGGGATGGTTAATTCACAGGGGAAAGTAGTCTCAAGTCAGTTTGACAGTGAGGTTGAAGAACAGCTGTAGTGGATATTAACAAGAGAAAATGCTGGAAGTATAGGAGGTTGTGGTCGGAGAACAGGATGACTGAATGTAAGACTTCAGAGGTGGAGCAGTTCCGGGGCATGATAGCTCCAGGTAGTCCAGGGGAAACAGTGAGCCACACACGTGGACCTGAGAGAGGAGGCAGTCCACAAGCCAAGACATTAAACCAGTTGCTGTTGAGTTGATTCTGATTCATGGTGTGTCAGAGTAGAACTGTGCTCCATAAGGGTTTCAGTGGCTGATTTTTTGGAAGTAGATCACCAGACCTTTCTTCCAAGGTACCTCCTGGTGGACTCAAACCACCAACCTTTTGGTTAGCAGCTGAGCACGTTAACCATTTGTACCAGCCAGGGACTCCTTAGGCTGCTGAATAAGTCATCCCTGTGAAGCTGTCAAGCTGTCATAAGGAACCCTGGTGGTGTAGTGGTTAAGCACTCAGTCAGTGGTTTGAACCCACCAGCCACTGCGTGGGAGAAAGATGTGGCAGTCTGCTTCAGTAAAGATTACAGCCTTGGAAACCTTATGGGGGCAGTTCTACCTTGTCCTATGAGTTGGAATCAACCTGATGGCAATGGACTTTTTTGGTGAAGCTGTCAGAGTAAATCTGGGACCTGGCTGAGTGCCACGTGCCAGCAACTGAGGGGACTGATTGGGACACCAATTCATAACAGCAATGAAGTGAGAGGCAGATTTTCAATCTGAAGGCATGTGCAGAGAAAGCAGGTTTTTGTTTTGCTTTGCTTTGTTTTACAAAGGGAGAGACAGAAGCAAGGGGAGTGCAGAGCCCTCTTCCTGGCCCTGAGGTGCAGAGGGTGTGGGAGAACGAGCAGCTCCCACTTGAGAGGCCTTCAGGGGAGCTGTGTTCCTGGGTGAGAGCTAGGGTTTCATTCAGGCAAGGAGAACGAGGGAAAGATGGGGAGGAGTTTGCTTTTCCTGCAAAATGAGCTCCAGAGGGTGCAGTGGAAATGTTAGGAAGAGAAGGCAGCCCAGGCACTTGGGTCCAGGGAGAGGAAGCCTAAAGCAGCCTGGGATCAAGAGGAGAGGATGATGGTTGGCAAGAAAGGCTTCTACCTGGGACATGGATTGAGAATTACAATAATTAACTCATGTACCCTATGAATATTTATTGAGTGCTTTCTCTGTGCCAGATGGTGTTTTGGCAACGAGAATACACACATGAATATAACACAGTGCCTGCCTTGTGCTGTTTACCCTCTAGTAAGGCAGACAGACATGTAAATAGGTCCATTGGTGAGTGTTCTGAAGAAAAACCAAGCGGGGTAAGGGAATAGAGAGGAGCCATTGCCTGAGGTTGTCATCGATTCCGACCCACCTCGACCCCATGTGTGTCAGAGCAGAACTGTGCTCCATACGGTTTTCAGTGGCTGCTTTTTTAGAAGTAAATTGCCAGGTCTTTCTTCTGAGGCTCCTCTGCGTGAACTCAATCCTTCAACTTTTTGGTTAGGAGCAGAGCGCGTTAAGCGTTTATACCACCCAGGGACACCAGAGAAGGGCAGAGGCTGCTGTTTTGGGAAGAGTGGTCAGGAAAGCCCCATCTGAGGGGCTGGTATCTGAGCAGAGAACTGGACGGGACTGATATATAATTAATCTTACAAAGAACCTTAGGCCGACTAGACGCATCACACCTGACGTCTCTACCTATAAAATCAGATCATGATGCTTCCCTGCACTCAACCAGCCATTCACCTTACCTTACACTCAGAATAAACTTCAAAGGCCACACCGGGGTCCCTAAGGGCCTGCCCGCTCTGGCCTGTGGCTCCCTCCCTCTCACTTTCTCCTCACGTGCTGCTCCACACCCCACCCACGCGTGCTGCACCCCCACCGGGAAACCTCTCCCCATTGCAAAGCCACTGTGTGAGGATGGTGTTTAAGGGGAGAGCTGGCAGGAGGCAGTGGTGGCCTTTGGCTCCCAAGATCCACAAAATATGGGAACCTAAGCAGCTTCAGGAGAGGGCCTGTGGTCTCTGGAAATCAGCTGCCTCGGCCTGGAGGGACTCCATAGTAGGGCGTGTGCCCTCTGGGGCTGGGGAGATGGGCCTTTCTGGAAGCATCCCATAGCTAGTATTGATGGTGGGGTCCGCCTTAATTATACTGGCTACAAGAAGAACCTCCTGGTTCAAGGCTGCTGGCATGCAAGCTCTGAGGAAGAGTTTGGATGTGAGCCTCTTGGCCTGACTTGGGGCTGGGTCCCTGTCTATGGGGCACCCAACAGCTGATGGAGGGCCACCTGGCATCTTCCAAAGGTCATGGCTATGGCAGCATCCATAGCAATCAGAGAGTGCTGTCTTTAACTGTTTCCAGAGCAACTTCACAGGCAAAATTAATTCAAAATCAAAGGTTAGAAAGTCTGGCCCTTCCCTTAATTAATCCTAAAGAAGGAATATAAACGGTAACAACAATAACAAGAGCACACACACGCAAGAAACTTCTTATACAGTTGTTAGGTGCCATTGAGTCAATTCCAACTCATAATTACCCCTTGTGACAGAGTAGAACTGCCCATAGGGTTTTTTTTCTTTTTCTTTTTAGTTTTGTTGTGTTTTAGGTGAAAGTTTACAGCGCAAATCCCATAGGGTTTTCTAGGCTGTAATCTTTATGGAAGCAGATCACCAGGTCTTTTCTCCCATGGGGCTGCTGGGTGGGTTCAAACCACCAACCTTTTGGTTAGCCACTGAACTCCTAACTGTTGTGCCACCAGGCTCCATTCTTGTACAGCACAGGTACAGTAATTAAGCTACTGCACAGGATTCCCCTCACACCACTCCAGCCAGAGGAGACTCAAGTCTAAGAGCATGGCAAATTAGAGCTGGATAGAAGCTTTAGTCACCTGATCCAACACCCTCTTTTTTGCAAATAAGCAAAGTGGTCTCCAGAGAAGTGAGGTGGTGTGACCAAGGTCATGTGAGCAGCAGAGCGGGGGGCTAGATGATGCCCAGCCCCACATCCCTTCCTTGAGCTTCACTGCTCCATGGAGGTCAGCTGATTGGTCCCTCAGGCTCCTCTCCATCCTGATCAACCCCAGGCCCCCTCAAGCCTTTCCTCAAAAGATCACAACCTTACTCAGACCCTCAAGGATCTGAGCTTTGAAACCATGAGAAGTGGGCATAGGGTTAAACAATCTGACAACTCTTCAAAGAACTGCATCAGCATTAAGAAACAATAATGTGCCAAGGAACACTGTAAAGCAATCTGAGATGTGACCAAAACCATCAGGTTTTATGCATGTAAATGAGTGTGTTCTCCTTCAAAATGCTCCTTTTGGTCAGTTAGGTCTCTATGCAGTGATATCTCCATTGCTCATAACTTCTCCAGACCTTCTTTTCAAGATGGCAACAGTACTGTAAAGTAGGCTTTTGAGTTAACAGCACCTAAGTTAAATCTTATTTCTGAAACAAAATAACTAGCTGTGTGACTTTGGGTGAGTTACTTAACCTCTTTGAACCTCAGCTTACTCAACTATAAAATGGACATAATTTTACCTAATTTAATGTCCATGGGTGGTGCAAATGATTTGTGCTGGACTGCTAATCAAAAGATTCTTCGTTTGAACCCACCCAGCAATGCCATGGAAGAAAGGCCTGCTGATCTGCTTCTGAAGGATTACAACCAAGAAAACCCTACGGAGCAGTTCTACTCTGTAATACCTGAGGTCACTACAAGTTGGAACCAACTCAGTGGCAGTGGGTTGGGTTTGGTATATCTAATTTACAGAATTGATGTGAGGGTTAAATGAGATAATGAAAATGAAAGTACCTGTGCTTAGTATATAATAGACTCTCAAAAACGTTTTGTTTCTTCCTCCTTTAGGGATTGCTCTCAGAAACAGAAGCATTAGTTTACATAACGTAATGGTGTCAATTATACTTCTGAAAACAGCCAAAGCTATTTGGATTCAAGTGTGATAAATAAAAGGAGTCCCTGGGTGGTGCAAATAGTTAAGCCCTTGACTGTTAACTGAAAGGCTGGCAGTTTGAACCCACCCAGAGATGTCTCGAATTATCGAATTGTTGAACAATATCATTAATATCACACACAAGTAAAATTTTGCTGAAGATCATTCAAAAGTGGCTGCAGCAATGTATCATCAGGGAACTGCCAGAAATTCAAGCTGGATTCAGAAAAGGATGTAGAACCAGGGATATCGTTGCTGATGTCAGATGGATCGTGGCTGAAAGCAGAGAATATCAGAAAGTTGTTTACCTGTGTTTTATTAACTATGCAAAGGCATTCAACTGTGTGGATCATAACAAATTATGGATAACATTGTGAAGAATGGGAATTCCAGAACACTTAATTGTGCTCATGAGGAAGATGTCCATAGATTAAGAGGCAGTTGTTCAGACAGAACAAGCAGATACTGTGTGGTTTAAAGTCAGAAAAGGTGTGTGTCATGGATTGAATTATGTCCCCCCAAAAATGTGTGTATCAATTTGGCTGGGTCATGATTCCCAGTATTGTATAATTGTGTACCATTTTGTAATCTGAAGTGATTCCCTTATGTGTTGTAAACTGTATCACTACAATGTAATAAGATGGATTAGCGCCAGTTATATTGATGAGGCCTACAAGATTAAGTAGTGTCTTAAGCCAATCTCTCTTGAGATATAAAAGAGAGAAGCGAGCAGAGAGACATGGGGAACCTCATACCACCAAGAAAGTAGTGCCAGGAGCAGAGTGCATCCTTGGGACCTGAGGTTCCTGTGCAGAGAAGCTCCCAGACCAACGGAAGATTGATGACATGGACCTTCCTCCAGAGTTGACAGAAAAAGCATTCCCTTAGAGCTGACACCCTGAATTTGGACTTGTAGCCTATTGGACTGTGAGAGAATACACTTCTCTTTGTTAAAGCTATCCACTTGTGGTATTTCTGTTACAGCAGCAGTAGATGACTAAGACAGTGTGCATCAGGGTTGTGTCCTTTCACCATACCTATTTAATCTGTATGCTGAGCAAACAATCCGAGAAGCTGGACTGTATGAAGAAGAACAGGGTATCAGGACTGGAGGAAGACTCATTAACAGCCTGCAATATGTAGATGACACAACTTTGCTTGCTGAAAGTTAAGAGGACTTGAAGCACTTACTGATGATGATCAAAGACCACAATCTTCAGTATGGATTACACCTCAACATAAAGAAAACAAAAATCCTCACAAATGGACCAATAAGCAACATCATAATAAACAGAGAAAAGATTGAAGTTGTCAAGGATTTCATTTTACTTGGATCTTCATTCAGCGCCCATGGAAACAGCAGTCAAGAAATCAAATGACACATTGCATTGGGCAAATCTGCTGCAAAAGACCTCTTTAAAGTGTTGAAAAGCAAAGATTTCACTTTAAGAACTAAGGTGCGCCTAACCCAAGCCATGATGTTTTCAATCACCTCATATGTGTGTGAAAGCTGGACGATGAATAAGGAAGACTGAAGAATTGACACCTTTGAATTGTGGCATTGGCGAAGAATACTGAATATGCCATGGACTGCCAAAAGAACAAACAAATCTGTCTTGGAAGAAGTACAACCACAATGCTCCTTAGAAGCAAGGCTGGTGGGACTGCGTGCACATACTTTGGACTTGTTATCATGAGGGATCAGTCCCTGGAGAAGGACATCATGCTTGGTAGAGGGTTAGCGAAAAAGAGGAAGACCCTCAACGAGATGGATTGACACGATGGCTGCAACCATGGGCTCAAGCATAACAACAACTGTGAGGATGCTGCATGACCAGGCAGTGTTTCGTTCTGTTGTACACAGAGTCACTATGAGCTGGAACCGACTCCATTGCACCTAACAACAACAACAACAACAGAGGTGCCTTGAAAGAAAGGCCTGGCAATCTACTTCTGAAAAATTAGCCATTGAAAACCCTATGGAGTACGATTCTACCCTGGCACTGATGGGGTCAACATAAGTTGGAATCGATTCCATGGCAACTGTTTTGTTGTTGTTGCTGAGTTTTTTGGTTTTTTTTTTTTGGTTATAAATAAGACCAGTAACCAAGTACACACCATGAGATGCAGCTTTGTATTAGTAATGAGAACGTTTTTCTCTACAGATCACAGACACACGCCATGTTGCAAGCACCACGCTGGGTGCTGTGGTGGCATCAATGAGCACCATGTGGCCCTTGCCCTGAGGAGCTCACTGGTCTATACGAGCAGCAATGGTATCAGGCGTGCAGCAAACAAACACCCAGATGTCCAGGAGGATAATTGTCAACAATAACACATTGGGTTGAAGAAATTCTGGAAAGTTTGCTTAAAAATAAATTTCTCTACCTCATAGTTTTGCCAACGAACCTATAGCCCCTCTACATAAGTCAAGAGAAAGAACAATTAGACAATTCTCAAAGTATTCAGCCATTCTTCACTGATCTGGTGTGTTTTATCAAACTTAAGCACAAGAAATTAGTGTATTATTTGAATTTCATAATTATGTAGGCATTTTCCAAGCTATGAGTTTCAAACAAAGGAAGAAATTAAGTTGATAATTTCCTCGGCTAGAATCTCTCTTCAGGGAATCAATTATTACTTAAAATAATATATGTAATACATAAATCTTAAACTTGTGAATTTGTCTTTCATCCTATAACAATAATCACCCCAAGTAGAAAGTTTAAAACCCATCTATTTTGCCTCCATCCTCCATTGTAAAATGGAGATAACAGAATAACCTTCTCATAGGATTGCGGTGAGGATTAAATAAGTGGCTATAATTAAAGAGGATAAAACAGCGCCTGAAGCATTGCAAGTGAGTTTGCTGTTGTTATTGTTGCTCTAATCTGATACCCAAACAATTCTCGGTAATGAGTTGTGGACACTGATCTACACTGAAATCTTGCATTCCCCTTATGATTAAAAGATGTCATCCAAAGTAAACTTTCTGGGTTTTGTTTCAGGGTCAGCAAAAATTAAATTTATGTAGCGTCATGATTATGTAAAGATAAACAGATAGAGTAAAACTTGTGAAAGCTGTAAACTGTGTAAAGCAGAAACCTGTCAGAGAAGGAAAATTAAAATATTTTCCACTAAAATGAATGATATAAAAGTGGTAAGACCTCACACTGCCAAAGGCAGAACACTTGCGAGACCCGGAGAAACAGGGCAGTTGCGTGGAGTTCCAGCTCTCACAGTTTTCACTGTATAACACAAGACCCTCAAATGTGGCGTCAGGCTAAGACGATAAGCAGTGTGAAATGACAGCCCATCCTGGTGGGCATCTGAGGCAGTCACATCACCGTGTGTCGACAGCAGCTTGCCAGGTTTGATTTTGACCTTAAACATTTCCTTTCTGTATCTACAGCCCTTTGCCACAGTGCCCACTGAATGGAGATACAATGACATGGGATTCTGCAGTCACACCAGGTGCTCAGATCAAAAAAAAGTGGAAGGTGGGGATCTGGCGTCAATCTCACTGACTTCCTCTCTCATAGTCCTCACCTTGACACCCAAGGGGTGGGCAGGATGGGAGGCACCCCGACCTGCCCACTGCAGTGTCGGGTTAGAATCACAGCACTCAGAAAAGAGGGAAGAAAGCAGTGACACAGTGTGATGTGGAGATTCGAGAAGACCAGGGGTATCAGTCTCTAGAAGGAGCCCTGGTGGCACAAGGTTAAGTGCTCGGCTGCTAACTGAAAAGTTGGCAGTTCAAACCCACCAGCCACTGCAGGAGAAAAGATCTGGTTATCTGCTCCCATAAAGATTACAGCCTAGAAAACCTTACGGGGCAGTTCTACTCTGTCACATGGGGTTGCTCTGAGTCAGAATCGACTCGGCAGCATACAAGAACAACATCGGTCTCTAGAAAGTAACACTGGTGGTGATGGTTGAGGTTGAGGATGAGGACTGGTGGTGGGGGAGGTGGAACCAAGAACTAAGAGTTTAAGTCCCACCAGGATAAATCAGATTCCATGCCCTGAACAAGATCTTCCAGTGCCTGATTATCAGACATTCATGTGAAGCTCCCAACGGCCTCAGTCTGAACAACTGCCTCAGTCAAACTAATCCTTCACTCTCAGAACAAGCCACAGGCTCAGCCACCGCAAAGTCCACTTGAGAGCCTCATCTGACAGAGATGTGATCAAGGTCCCCTGAGAAACGTCCAATCAACTCTGGCTTCGCTGAGAACCTCTCCATTAGAGAGCATCCAGAAAGCTGACCTCTGAGCAGACTGAGTGGAACCATTCAAGACCACTCTTAGGGTCCACCTGCTGCCAGCCCATAACAACCACACAGCCCGTATTTTCAGAATGACCGAGTGACAGCTGCAGAAGGTGTACCAGACACTGTGCCAAGACCTTTGCATATATTAACTTGTTCACTCCTCACAACAATCCAGGGAAGTCAAGACTACTAATATCTACAATAGAACGAGGCACACGGAAGTTAAGAAATCTGCCTAAGATAACACAACTATAAAACAGAGCCAGGATTGAATCCAGGCATTCTGATGTGAGTCTGTGATCTTAAATACTAGATAGTATCAATGATGTAAGGATAAATATATAACAAGATATGGAACACTGCCTTCTTTCTCCACTGAAGGAATAGGAGGGGGTTAGAGAAACAATTTGATTACCAAAAAAAATTTCAAACTGAAATTGAGTATCATATAAATGTAAAGTATACCACAAAAAATATATGCTTTATAACATACACCATACCAAAACCAAAAAAAAAAAAAACCCATTGCCATCAATTTGATTCTGACCCATAGCAACCCTATAGGACAGAGTAGAAGTGCCCCATAGGGTTTCCAAGGAGTGGTTGGTGGATTCAAACTGCCGACCTTTTGGTTAGCAGCCAAGTTCTTACCCATACACTACCAGGGCTATACCACATCACAGTCTAATAATTTCATATACACCATACCACAGTCTAATAACTTCATGCCCTATATATAATATAACCCTATAGGGCATTCTACTCTCTCCTATAGGGTCACAATGAATCAGAATCTACTCGACAGAACGGGTTAGGTTTTTTGGTTTTTTTCAGACTGCTATAGACTGTTAGTTTGGTGATTTTAAACCTCAAAGTTAACGCAAAGTAAGATAGAGCAAACATGAGCTTTATTTCGCATGTGAAATTTGAATTAGAGCAACTGGCATTATGTTGCTCACCAAAATTTTTGAATGATGAATATAAAACTATAATCATAATAACCACCTGCTGAAAGATAGCTAGCTAAATCGATTATTTTTTAAATGTTGGAGGGCATAACAAGGAGTTAGTGCTATTGTTCATGATTTGCCAGTATTATGATCCTTGCACTATCTTACAGTTTCCCCTCGTAATAAACTGCAAAGTTATCTCCAGGCATACTGATATTTCTAACAGCTTACCATTAACACTTTCAAAAGAGTAGCTTGGCAATTATTCCTTAGAAAACTCCCACTTTAAAAATTCACTTGAATAGAGCTAATGTTGCTGAACTTGACATTTATCTATCCAAGCTTATTGCAAAATGGATTTGCAGCTCTCTTTGAATCTACCCTGCAGTGTTGCTCTCTTTTCACTGCAGAATGGTTGTGGGGGGACGTGATGGGAACACCAATCCTTTCCCACATTTGAAGTCTATCGGAGGCTCTGTTTTGTCGTCGTTGAAGCAATTCCTTTCGTGGGCTTCTTCACATCTTCCCCCGCGTCTCCCCTCTCCCTTACTTCAAGGCTGCCCTGAACACAGGGCACCTATTATTCAGCGTGACCCTGCATACACCAAGCTGTGCAGGAGGCTGCACCAGACTACGGACACATAGGATGAGCCAGTGACGATTATTTCATGTTTAAAGATGCCTACACTTAAACCATATAAACAATCTAGAATAACTCTTCCTTTGTAAGTACATTTATTTCTTTGCAAAATCCCCTTTAAATTCCTATTTCATGGCACATACAGAAACAATCTATTTCTGAAAACGTTCCAGTTCAAACCGCCAGAGAGAAAACCAAGGGATTGTTTTGGTGTCTCTTACAAGTCTTGCCAGCGTTTCTGTGACTGAGTCACCAGCCCCCAAGTAATGCAAATATGAAGCCAGAAGATGAACTTCGTCACATCAGCGGGCTACCCGAGCTCCCAGGATAACAAATCCTGCAGGGGCAGCAACAACAGGATGGAGCCCAGCACTTTAATTTACTGCTGTCCTCTGCCCAGTGGCTTCTTGTTGGGGGCCTAGCCCCCAGCCTGCGTGTTCCTGCGCTATCTAGTGGCCGCAGAGAGAAGTGCCTTCCCAAACTTCCCACTTGCTGGCTCCACAGCAAGTTAGACCCAGAAGGGCACTCAGGTATCAATCTAGTTGCCCCGACATTTTCAGTCAGAGAGCTGAGGGTCAGAGTTAGAATGGCTTGCACAATTTCACATCCATTAATAACTGGAACATGGAATGTACGAAGTACGATCTAGGAAAACTGGAAGTTATCAAACATGAAATGGAACACTTGAAGGTAGATATCCTAGGCATTAGTGAGCTGAAATGGACTGGTACTGGCCATTTTGAATCGAACAATCATATGGTCTACTATGCCAGGAATGACAAATTGAAGAGGAACGGCGTCGCATTCATCATCATAAAGAACATTTCAAGATCTATCCTGAAGTACAATGCTGTCAGTGATAGGATAATGTCCATACGCCTACAAGGAAGACCAGTTAATACAACAATTATTCCAATTTATGCACCAATGACTAATGCCAAAGATGCAGAAATTGAAGATTTTTACTTTCTGCAGTCTGAATTGATCAAACATGCAATCAAGATGCCTTGATAATTACTGGTGACTGGAATGAAAAAGTTGGAAACGAAGAAGGATTAGTAGTTGGAAAATATGGCCTTGGTGATAGAAACAACGCCGGAGATTGCATGATAGAATTTTGCAAGAACAATGACCGATTCATTGGAAATACCTTTTTTCAGCAACATAAACGGCTTGAGTATATCTCACTTGAATTTACAGACCATCTCAAGAATAGATTTGACTCATTAAACACTAATGACTGAAGACCAGATGAGTTGTGGGATGACATCAAGGACATTATATATGAAGAAAGCAAAAGGTCATTAAAAAGATAGGAACAAAGAAAAGACCAAAACAGATGTCAGAAGAGACTCTGAAAGTTGCTCTTGAACATAGAACAGCTAAAGCAAATGGAAGAAATGATGAAGTAAAGAGTTAAACAGAAGATTTCAAAGGGCAGCTCAAGAAGACAAAGTAAAGTATTATAATGAAATGTACAAAGACCTAGAGATAGAAAACCAAAAGAGAAGAACACGCTTGGCATTTCTCAAGCTGAAAGAACGGGAGAAAAAATTCAAGCCTCGAGTTTCAATAATGAAGCGTTCTAGGGGCAAAAAACTGAATGATATGGGAAAAATCAAAAGAAGATGGAAGGAATACACAGAGTCACTGTACCAAAAAGAATTGGTCGAAGTCCAACCATTTCAGGGGGTAACACAGTGATCAAGAACCAATGGTATTAAGTTGAAGCTGCAATGAAGGCATTGGTGAAAAACAAGGCTCCAGGAATTGATGGAATACCAGTTGAGATATTTCAACAAATGGATGCAATGCTGGAAGTGCTCACTCGTCTATGCCAAGAAATTTCAAAGACAGCTACCTAGCCAACTGACAGGAAGAGATCCATATTTGTGCTCATTCCAAAGAAAGGTGATTCAACAGAATGTGGAAATTATTGAACAATATCATTAATATCACATGCAAGTAAAATTTTGCTGAAGATCATTCAAAAGCAGTTGCAGCGGTACATCAACAGGGATCTGCCAGAAACACAAGCTGTATTCAGAAGAGGACGTGGAATGAAGGCTATCATTGCTGATGTCAGATGGATCTTGGCTGAAAGCTGAGAATACCAGAAAGATGTTTACCTGTGTTTTATTGACTGTGCAAAGGCATTCAACTGTGTGCATCATAACAAGTTATGGATAACATTACAAAAAATGGAAATTCCAGAACACTTAATTGTGCTCATGTGGAACCTGTACACAGACCAAGAGACAGTTGCTTTAACAAAACAAGAGGATACTGAGTGGTTTAAAATCAGGAAAGGTGTATGTCAGGGTTGTATCCTTTCACCATACTTATTCAATCTTTCTGCTGAGTAAATAATCTGAGCAGCTGGACTATATGAAGAAGAAAGGGGCATCAGTATTGGAGGAAGACTCATTGGAAACCTGTAGTATGCAGATGACACAGCCTTGCTTGCTGAAAGTGACTAGGGCTTGAAGCACTTACTGATAAAGATCAAACACCACAGTCTTCAGTATAGATTATACCTCGACATACATACAAAAGACAAAAATCCTCATAACTAGACAGACCAATAAGCAACATCATGATAAATGGATAAAGATTGAAGTTGTCAAGGATTTCATTTTTCTTTGGTCCTCAATCAACACCCATGGAAGCAGCAGTCAAGAAATCAAAAGCCACATTCCTTCGGGCAAATCTGCTGCAAAAGACCTCTTTAAAGTGTTAAAAAGCAAAAATGTCACTTTAAGGACTAAGGTGCGCCTGACCCAAGCCATGGTGTTTTCAATTGCTTCGTATGCATGTGAAAGCTGGACAATGAATGAGAAGACTGAAGAATTGATGCCTGCGAATTATGGTGTTGGCAAAGAATATTGAACATACCACGGACCGCCAGAAGAACAAACAAATTCGTCTTGGAAGAAGTACAACCAGAATGCTCATTAGAAGCAAGGGTGGTGAGACTTCATCTCACATACTTTGGACATGTTATCAGGAGGGACTAGTCCCTGGAGAAGGACATCTTGCTTGGTAAAAAAAAGGGTTATTGAAAAAGAGGAGACCCTTAACGAGATGGACTGACACAGTGGCTGCAACCATGGGCTCAAGCATAATGAGACTAGGCAGTGTTTCGTTCTGTAGTACATAGGGTCGCTATGAGTCGGAACCAACTCAAGGGCACCTAACAACAACAGTATATAATTAATCTATTTGAGGAAGTTGGCTATGCATCGAACCGTTGACAATGCAATGATATCAATGTAAGTGGTTGGTTCAATCTCACTTTTTCTTCTGTTTCTCTTTCTCTTGTTAAGGTTTCAACTTATTGTCTTTTTCCTTGTATTAGGATTTCTCAGCTTGTTTCTTGCTAAGTTACTCCTTTTCCTTATAGGCTGTGTGATGTTAAGTGAATCTCAACATTTTGGGGAACTGTATGTGAAATGAGCAGATTGACTAGACGACTCACAGCATTCCTTCCACATTTAATAAGTGACACCAAATACTGTGGTGTGGTGGTGGGATTTTTCCTCATTTTCTGTCACTTCCAAGAGTTGGGCTACTCTCAAAGACCTTAGATTCTGGTCCAAGAGGCTCATGGAACCCCAATCAAAAGTTTGTTGTTGTCATGTGCCGTTGCATTGACTTTGACTCATAGCAACCCCGTGTGATAGAGGAGAACTGGGTTTTCTTGGCTGTAATCTTTACGGAAGCTGACTGCCAGGTCTTTTTTCCGCAGAGCAGCTGGGTGACTTTGAACTGCCAACCTTTTGGTTAGCAGCCAAGTGTGCTTAACCATTGCACAACCAGGGCTCCTTACCAACCAACCAACCCATTGCTGTCGAGTGGATTCTGATTCATAGTGACCCTCTAGTCGATAGTTTATGAAGTGCTAAATTCTGTGCCTACGACTGTCCTAGGGGTTCAGAGGCCACACTGGATTAGTTAAGAGAATTGTCAGTGGATTTGGGTGTTGATTTGGGAAAGGGGAGAGGACTTAGTTGTGGGAACAGCACAAGCAAAGGCAGAGAGGCACAGCCAGGCTGCTGTTGTGAGTGATTTGGGTGGGATGGTGTGGGCAGGGCAGGCCTGACTTCAGCAGGGTCACCTGGTTATTGGTGAAAAAAACTGACTGGGAGGGTGGAGCCAGATAGGGCAGGTGGGACAGTGGTAGACCTAGGCCAGGGATAAAATATTTCTTCTTCCAAATTCTTTTAAAAATTTATTATCTGCCTTCAAAATCCTCCAGGGAAACTGTTATGGATTGAATGGTATCTCCCAAAATATGTGTTGGAATCCCAACCCCTATACGTGTGGATGTAATCCCATTTGGAAATAGGGTTTTCTTTGTTATATTAATGAGGCCATGTCAGCGTAGGATGTGACTTAAAGCAACCGCTTTTGAGCTACACAAAGAGCAGATTAGGCACAGAAGCAAGCAAGCACAGATGCGGGAACTGAGGCTAAAGAAGCCGAAACAAGGATTTTCCCCCTGAGCGGTCAGAGAGAGCTTTCCCCAGAGCCGGCACACTGAATTCGGACTTCCAGCCTCCAGAACTGTGCGAAAATAAATTTCTGTTCCCTAAAGGCACCCACCACCCACTTGTGGTATTTCTCTTACAGCAGCACTAGGAGACTACTAAGACAGAAACTATCCTCAAAAAGAGCAGAGAATACATGGAGAACTGTTGAGAAAATCCCCTAGCTAACTGAGGAAGACAATCTAATGCGAAAAGAATTAGGAGTGGGAACAAGAATCATAAAGCATCTTGGCATTGGACGCTAAAAGCAGCAGCGTTACTAGGGTTGGTGTTACCCAGTGTGGTCACTCATGGTGTCACCCCCACCCCGAACCAGGTTGGGTGAGGCCGGCCTTCGAACCACTCCCTGGTGGGCAGAGCAAATGGGCCCCCGCCCCGCCCCCGTGAGGGCCAAGTGCTGAGCTGCTCAGCCCTGCTCCTCCCAGCCCCACCCCTCCTGCGGCTCCCTGCAGCTCCTCCCCTCTTCCACTGGCCCCTCCTCTCCACCCAATGACCGGTGTGGAGGCCCCGCTGCCCACACCTTGACTGACAGGTGAGGTGGGGTGACGAGTTAACGCACTGGGTGACACCAGCCCTAATGACTGGTGGGTGACAGGGAGAGAGAAGGGTGATGAGTTACTACACTGGGTAACGGGTGACACCAACCTTAGTGACGCCATTGCTTAGGCGGCCTCACCCCCAGCAGCATCAGCCTGCCCATTGCCGCCGCTGCGGACCCTGGGGTCATTTTGGTGTCACCCTCTCTGACAATGTCAGGGGGTGCAGTCTGCACCCCCCGCACCCCTATAGTGGCGCCACTGGCTAAAAGTACAGCTGTAAGACTGATGTCTAAGTTGTGTCCTCACTACTGTGGAGTCTGACATCACTAAATTTAGTGCATTCAATGTTTTTTCCATTCCATAGCTCATTCACCATCCAAGTAGGCCACACAAGTGAAAATTGGTACAAGAGCTCCCAATCAAAAAGAAATGGCCATCTGGCTAAAGGAAAAGCAGGTCAAAACAGGCTTAGAGGAAGCATACTGTGCAGGACTCTCACTCTGAAACTCAATACAAACTAAACTCGGGCAAGACCTTTTCCATATTTCATGACTGTAAAATGCAACCCAACAAATGCTCTTGTCCCTTACACACTTGATATGTTTTATATCTAAAATAATAATATCAGGGACGTAAATAAGCATTGTGCTGCAGGTACTAATATGTCTCTTACTCTTCAAGCAACATGCTAAATAAAAGAGACTCTATTTTGTAGCCCAGAAAGCAGCTGGAGAGGAGAGAGAGCCCAAGAGAACTAGGAACTGGAGCTGTTACACAAGGTAGAGGAAAAAGAAACCAACAGCCAAAGTTCTCAGTCCCAAAATATCCCAGCCAGGAAGCTCAATGGAACAGTTTCTCCATGGAAAACAGGAGACACGTCTTATAAATAATGAAGTGGGTAGGGCTGGGGTGAGACAGGGTGAGGGGGCAAGCTGACCCCAGAGGCCCTTCTGTGCGGGCCTGCCTTCCAGCTATAGGAGGAAGCAGTTGTGAGGTCCAGGACATTGAATATTTATATTCTTCTTAGAAAATGCGCCTTTTAGAGAGTCAGCTAGTCACATTCTACTGTGTCAAAAGCATTCCTTAAAGTTACATCCGATTACATTTTCCATCTCTCCCTGCCATCCGGCCAGTGTCCTTGGAAATGGGGGAGAAGGAAGGGGGAGGCGCTCTGGTGGAGGGTCCTGGTAACCTGCCTGGAACACTGATTTCTCATATAACGAATTTAAAAAAAAAACAAAAAAAACACGCTAGCTGACGATATCAATAGGAAGGGCCTTGAATGTAAGTGCAGGTCATTCAGAATTTAAACATAAGGTCAGTTCTTAATGACAACCACGACACAAAAACTTTAAGATCAGACAAATTGTATTAAGAACAGCCATCAGAGGAGTGCTGAATGCCCAGTAGGAATTACTCAGCATGAAAAAGCCAAACTATGCCTACAGGCATATTAACATATCAAAAATTGGAAAGTTTCAATTTATTAGATAGGGACCCCAATCACTGATTAAGAGCTCACGTGGAATCAAAAGCCAGAGAAATGAAATCTGACCTAGGAGATCAGACTCTGAGATGAGAGCCAGCAGAGGTGGCCAGGAGGCAAGGCCAGGAGTTGGCGCAGGTAAACAGAGGGTCCAGAAACTCCTGGGGCCACCATGACTGCTGCTGCCTTGTCAGCCCTCTCAGCACCCTCTTTCTGGTCCTGGAAAATCTGTTAACAGGCTCTCCACCCCATGTTTTGATAGTGCTGCTGCTTCTGCCTCAAATCCCTATCCACCACTCACTCCCTTCCCCCAAAGCCACCCACTTATCTTAAGAGTCACCTCACGTGATCTCCTGTATGGGAACCTTCCCTTGTTCCTAAACCACCCCCTGGTAGGGACCATTCTCCTGCTGAGCCCCATTGTACTTACCCAGTGAGGAGATAGAGGACAGCATGTCCATCAGCTCCCTTCTGCTGATCACCCCATTGGGTATAACCCTCCTCGCCAACCAGAAGAGCTACATGGTGCCCACCTACCACTACTGACCATTCTGACCAGGGACACAATAGGTGGTCCTAGACAGAATGGGAGAACAATGTAAAACAAAACTCAAATTCTTTAAAAAAGGCCAGACTTACTGGACCAGTTGAGATCAGAGGAGCCCCCGAGACTATCGCCCTGAGATACTCTTTAAACGTGGAACTGAAACCACTCCCGGAGGTCACCTTTCAGCTAGATTGACTCATAAAATAAACAAGAGCACCCGTGAGTACTGTGCTCCTTTAAAAAATCATCTATATGAGACCAAACAGTCAACAGTTACCCTAAAGCAAAGATGAGAAGGTAAAGCAGTAGCAGGGAAACTAGATTAATGGAAATGGAACAACCAAAACAGAAATAATGAGAATGTTGACACACTGTGAAAAATATAACCAATGTCACTGAACAATATGTATAGAAATTATTAAATGGAAACCTAATTTGCTGTGTAAACTAAAAACAGAATAAAATATTATTTAAAAAAAAAAAAAAAAAAAAGACAGGACAGCTGTCCAGATGGCTGCAGGCACAAGCCGTCTACCATGAGGGAAAATTGCTTCCTGCACTTCACTTCCTCTTGGAAGCTCCCAGGGGCCATGCCACAAGGTAAGTGCTGCGTGTAGAGACAGGAAATAAAAGTACAGACTCTGAGAATTTAGGAAGGTTTGCACTGGAAGTATTGTTCAGAGATCAAGTAATCTGTCTCCCCTTTCATATACAGTTGAGGAGATCAAGCAAAGAGAAGAGGCTTTCCAAGACATCAGCCAGCTTATGACAGATGTGGGTCTAGAACACAGGTTAACTCATAGCACACTCATCTGTATCTTACATGCTGGAAGAAAAACCCTCAAGTAACAACCTTACATGTTTTAGTACAAGAGTTAGCAAATGGCATGTTTCTGAGAAGCAGGGCCATTAAAGCAGAGCCAATCTCGTAGGTTTCTGCTCTTTATTTCGGTATCTGGGTGTTATACAGACTCCTGCAGCTCCCCTAGCAGGGCCTTGTCCTACTCCCCGTCCATGGAACACTGCCACCACAGGCACAGCCCAGGGACTCACAGACGATGATCACCCACATCATGTGTGAATCCTAAATTTGGAGCTGACAAGGCAGGTTCTATGTAACATTAGGAAAGTGCCCTACATGCCTGCATTTAAACTTCTGGCTGAGACATAAGCACAGAAAATGACTTCACCTCTTGTTGACTCTTCTCCAAGGCAGAAACGCCCAGCCAGCTGCCACAGATACTGCCAGTTGGACCTCATCCTGGGCTGCCCTTCCGCCTTCCCTGGCTGTTTGCCAACTCAGGGACAGAGGCTCCTGTGTGGTGGCATCTGGTTCTGTGCCAGCCTCAAACCACATGGAGCATAAGGCACTCCGGTCATTCTGGATGTTTGGGGTTTTTTTTTAAAAAAATGTTCTCCTCTTACAACAGGGATGTTTGACTTCTTGTGAGGACTAGCCTAGCAGGTACATTTGGCTGGGAGAACCTGACCAGTCAGCATGGTCAGATTTCAAGGTAATAGAGTTCCCTGAAGATCTGAGTCCTCTATTTCCAGCTGAAGATCAACTTCATGTTTGTTTGCTGGTATCTACTATATATAACATTATAACAATTTCTCATACATTCATGTTTGATATCAATCCTATGACTCCCACAGACAGTATGGAGAGAGTCTGGAAATGTCTGCAAACTGTAAAATATCAGGAGTTACCTCTCCTGGACTTGTAAAGGCCCCTGCAGACGAAGGTACTTCAGGCACTTTCTTCACATATGGTACAAAGTCCTCCATGAGAAACAGAACCTTCACCCGCCCTTTAAAAGAGCCTCAATTTCAAGTCTTTAGCATTCTCGTGTTAGCATAATAGCATACATATGTGAAGTCTACACTGCTTAAATTGCACTGAAGCAATCCTACATTTTAAAAATTTACTCTAACCATTTACACCGTTTTGAGTATTATTATTATTCTTTTACAGAGAAGGAAACTACCTAACCAGAGAAGTGATGCACTTGTTTTTAGGTCCCTCACCCAGCGTTGCTTGTTGCCCTTGTTAGTTGCCATCAAGTTGGTCCCGACTCATGGCGACCCCATGTGTGCAGAGTAGAACTGCTCCATAGGGTTTTCTAGGCTATGACCTTTCGGAAGCAGATCACCAGGCCTATATTCTGAAGGGCCTCTGAGTGGGTTTGAACTGCCAACATTTCAGCTAGTAGCCGAAGATATTTCTTAACCATAATCTTGAATTTAAATAACCAAGGATTTAATAGACTTTGTGTCTTTTTCATTATTATCAGTTTTTATCTTAATCAACTCCCTTTTCTTAGATCTTTTTGGTTTTGTTTTCTTGTTTCCCTCTTCCCATTTCATAAGATGAACTCTAATTATCAGTATTTAAATAATTTTTTCCATAATAAGGAATAAGGTCATATTTAAGGCTATTTTCTTTAAGTGGATCCCATTAGTTTGGTATAAAGTCTCCTAGTTTGAGTTGCTTGCTAAGATAACTTATAATTGATTCCCTCTTTGCTCTAGGGATTCCCTATGAGAGTGATCTCTCATTTCTAAGTATTTAAGATTGGCTCTTGATACAATTTATCTAATTTTATTGGATTTGATCAGAGACTGAAGGCTCTAAAATCTCTACTTTGAAATGTCCTTTTCATCAAGTCCTAAATGATTTTTGTAAATTTCAAAGGACAAAAAACATTTAAGGAAAACTTATTCTTAGGATGCAAATTTCTATAATGTATCGTCACAGGAGCTTATGGATGTGTTATCAAAGTCCTATTTTTATGGGTCATTTAAAGTTTGCTTGATCTGCTGGATTCTGAAATAAGAATATTTAAAATCTTCCATTATATATGTGCTTTATCAAGTTCTTTTTATATTTCCAATAGTTTTTGTTTTATATGTATAGGTCTGTATTGTTTTGTGTATGCAGGTATCTCATTTTATTTAAACAATAGGCGGTATATTAAAAAATGCAACAGATGAATTAGTTACCTGGAAAACACCAATTTAAAGCACAATGAGATATCACTACACAGCCATGTAGCGTAAATGACAAAATGAGAAAGACAAACAGTACCAAGTGTTCATGAGGATGAAGAGGAACTCCCAGACACTGTTTGGGGAGCATAAATTGGTGCAATCACTTTGGAAAACTGGAAAACCAGTAAGCCAGTTGCTGTCAAGTCAGTTCTAACTCATGGTGACCCCAGGTGTGTCAGAATAAAACTGCATTCCACAGTTTTCAATGGCTGATTTATCAGAAGTAGATCACCAGGCCTTTTTTCTGAGGTGCCTCTGTATGGACTTGAACCTCCAACCTTTCATTTAGCAGCCAAGCATGTTAACTTTGCACCACCCAGGAAAACTAATAGTATTTACGAGATGATCAAACGCATACCCTCAGATCAGCAATTACATTCCTGGGTGTCATGGATTGAATTGTGTCCCCCCAAAATATCTGTCAACTTGGCTGGGTCATGATTACCAGTATTGTATGATTGTCTACCATTTTGTCATCTGATGTGATTTCCCTATGTGTTGTAAATCCTATGACTATGATGTAATGAGATGGCTTAGTGGCAGTTATATTGATGAGATCTACAAGATTAGAGAGTGTCTTAAGCCAATCTCTTTTGAGATATAAAAGAGAGAAGCAAGCAGAGAGACATGGGGACCTTATACCACCAAGAAAGCAGTGCCAGGAGCAGAGCACATCTTTTGGACTGGAGGTTCCTGCTCGGATAAGCTCCTAGTCCAGGGGAAAATTGATGACAAGGACCTTCCTCCAGAGCTGACAGAGAGAAAGCCTTCCCCTGGAGCTGATGCCCTGAATTTGGTCTTCCAGCTTACTTTACTGTGAGGAAATAAATTTCTCTTTGTTAAAGCCATTCATTTCTGGTATTTCTGTTACAGTAGCACTAGATAACCAAGACACTGGGTATCTATTCAATAGAAATGTGTACGTATGTACAAGAATGTTCATTGCAGCGTTACCCATAATGTCCCCAAACTGGAAATCCAAATTTTCAATCAATGGTCAAATTAATAAATAGATTTTGGTTTTATCCAATTGAATTCTATACAGCCATAAGAGTGAACAAATTATTTCTATACTCACAGCAGGGATGAATCTTGCAAACATCAACTGAGTGAACAAAGGCAGACAAAAAGAGTACAGACTATATGATAGCATTTATATAAGATTCAAAAATAGGAGAAACAAAAGTATGGTGTTAGAAGTCAGGATAGTGGGTGTCTCCCTAGAGTGGAGTAGTGACTAGGAGAAGACAGGAGGAGGACTTCTGGGGGCTGTTTCTTCCAAGGCAGATTTGTTCATTCTTTTGGGAATCCATGATATACTCAATATTCTTTGCCAACACCATAATTCAAAGGCAGAAATTCTTCTACGGTCTTCCTTATCCATTGTCCTTTTTTCACATGCATAGGAGGTGACTGAAAATACTTTAAAAATAAATTTAAACTTTAGCTTTCTTGCATCTAACTCCTTAACTTCCCTTGCACATTGATTTTATTTCTATGCCCTTTGTTATAAAACCTGGCATTGCTTAGTGTCGTTTTATACACTGAATTTCTTCCATAACAAGATTTAGAGTGTTTGTAAGAATAAAAACTTGAATTATGTGACCCACACAATTCCACTTAATTTTAAAGCATTATTTTGGGCATTTGATGTTTTTACTTTATAGCAAATTACACTCAGATAAAAAAAAATGTTTATTCAAAACTTATACACCCCACCTGTTTCTTGAAAGCTGTGGTTCATAATAAAAGGTACATATAAAAGATAGCTGAAATACAAAATTTAAAACCTCATAGAAGGAGAAGAAAGTGAATTTAGGATAATACAAAGTCAATGGTTAAATAGAAAATTTCAGCTCAAAGATTTCTGGAAAACAAGAAGTACATAATTCTCCTCTCTGATAAAAGGAAATATATTATTAGTTATTCAAAGAAGACAATTTTTCAGATACAAATTTTCAAGAGGCATGCCAAAGGAACATATACAATTCTGTCAAAAGGTTTGACAATGAGTGATACAAATTATACATAAAGTGCTGCTTAAAAATCTTGTCTTAAGGGCAAAATCTTTCAAACTAAACAAGCCTGAATTTTGTATTTAGAGAACAAGTTGAAAAAATAAAAAGCCAAAAGAATAAAGAAACAAACAGATTTCGGGTTTTAAAAAGGAGACAGAGAAGCACTTGGCCAGGAGGCGGTGTGGTGTAGACCAGCAGGTGAGCCTTCAGGGTATGTGTTCAATCGCCACCAAAACCACCAAAGCTACCAAACCATCTTTGGTGCCAGGTCAGCCCTCGACCCTTCTGTACATAATTTTTTCACCAAGGGAAAAAATGGGAATAGCGATACTTTCCCTGCCTACTTCACATTAAAACACTCTTTGACATGCAAAATGCTCTACCAATGTAACACCCCTTGTTTATCAGTTTGTTGTACGGTGGGGACTTGTGTGTTGCTGTGTTGCTGGAAACTATGTCACCAGTATTTCAAATACCAGCAGGATGACCCATGGTGGACAAGTTTCAGCAGAGCTTCCAGACTGAGATGGACTAGGAAGAAAGGCCTGGCAATCTACTTCCAAAAATTAGCCAATGAAAACCTTATGGATCACAACAGAATATTGTTTGATTAGTGCTAGAAAATGAGCCCCCTACGTTGGCAGGCACTTAAAACACACAGTGGCCACAGCAATGGACTCTATGTCAATGATCATGAAGATAGAGCTGGACTGGGCAGTGTTTTGTTCTGTTGTACATGGGGTCACCATGAGTCAGAGCTGATTTGACACCAACTAACAACAACAACGGAGCCCTTGTGGCACAGTGATTAAGAGCTCAACTACTAATCAAATGTTGGCAGTTCGAATCCACCAGCCGCTCTTTGGAAACCCTGTGGGGCAGGAATGCACCAGTGTAAATCCATCATCTAATCTCTAGCAGAGCAATCAAAATTGAGAAAAACCATGTTTTTCAAGGTTGAGAAGCAGTTAAAAATTTGTCATTCACCATTGTCACCACAGCCTTTATCTTGAGGGTGATTTCATTTGTTCCACTTACTGTCCTTTCCAATGTTGTCAGGAAGGATGTTTATTAGAAAATCTCAATGTGGGATGAATCAACCCTGAATTACAAAAATATGCTGCAAAAAAAGTGACCTTTCACTGTGAGTTGTGATTGCCCAATATTCTGGACTTTCCCTATGGCAGAAGGCTATAAACAACAGATCTCCCCCCATTTAAAGTTACAAGAGACATAAAATTTGGGAACAAATAAACTGAGTACTTTATCCTTCAGAAAAGCATGCTCTTTTCCTCCAAGTTAAAAATCATGGATTACAACCTGGAAATTGTCATTATCCCTAAACTGTGTGTGTGTGTGCAAGCATGTGTGAGATATGTATGCACGTACATTTTTGTGCATGCATATATGAGTGTATGCATTGTGTGATGTGTATGCATGCACATATGTGCATGTATATATGTGTGTGGTGTGTATGCACGTAAATGTGTGTGCATGCATATATGTGTGTATGCATTGTGTGGCGTGTATGCATTGTGTGATGTGTATGCATTGTGTAATGTGTATGCATGTAAATGTGTGTGCATGTAAGTGTATGTGTGTGTGTAACAATCAAGCCCTAAAGTCCAGGAGATGCAGTGTTCTCTTTTTCCTGAGTAGTCACCAAAAACCTGTTGCCATCTAGTCGATTCTGCCTCATAGCGACCCTACAGGACAGAGTAGAACTGCCCCATAGGGTTTCCAAGGCTGTAATCTTTACAGAAACAGACTGCCACATTTTTTTTCCCGCAGAGTGGCTGGTAGTTTCAAACCACTGAGCTTCGGTTAGCAGCTGAGCACTTAACCACTGTACCACCTGGGCACCTTTTCTGAGTAGCCAAATTGCTGCCAAAAAATCATTTCCTGACTCTGTCCAGCTGCAGAGTCCACTGCTGCTGAGATAGATGGAGAAGTGGACCCAGAGTCTGCTTACAAAAAAGGCAACTCACCTCAGCACTTGTATCCCCCGCCCCACCTGAGCCTTGGCTGCATAAGCCCCTGTACGCTGGTCATCGCCAAAGCAAATGCGCACGGTGAGGGAGGGTAAGTGGAGGCAGAGGATTTCTGCAACAATAAAGAGAGCTGTGCTGTGAAGGAACAACTCAGATGACTGTTGACATTTCTCTATTCACGTAGCTGAAGAAGAGAAAGGGCTGTGCCAACACCCAAAATAAATATTTGAGATTTAATGAGTTTATATGTACCATTCAACTGAGCCACTCTTGGCATTATTAACCAAGACACACAGAGCAAAATTATCAACTCGGACCCGTTTAAACTAGATTTACATATATTTTTTCATACAACATTTGCATCATTCTATCAACTGCCAAACTGCAGCTCATGCTTTGAACTTGTAATCTAAACAAACAGACTTCTGAAGAACTGTTTTCAAACTCTCAGCTCCCAGCGGTATTTCCTGAGAGGGGTCCTCACGCCACTTGCAGCAGAATCAACTGGGAGCGCTAGATAAAAAGCAGGTTCCTAGGTTCCGTGACCGAGGTAGCTTCTCTGGGCTGACACTTAGGACTCTCCATTTGTATCAGGCCCCTTGGATTATGTCTGTGCACAGTACATTTAAAGAAGGTCTCCCCTTAGAGTTAACTCAGTGACGGTTGCCTCCTGATGATCAACACCTCAGATGACAACTCGTGGCCAAGTCTCTGAAATGGTGAGTTAGGGCATGTCTTAGTTTCCCAGTGCTGCTATAACAGAATTACCACAAGTGAGTGGCTTTAAAGAATATTTTTTCGCAGCTCAGGGGAAGGCTCTGGGGGACGGCTTTCTCTCTGTCAGTTCTGAGGGAGGATCTTTGTCTCTTTCAGCTTCTGTAACCCCTGGGTTCCTTGGCGATCTTCACATGGCATCTATCTTTGTCCGTTTGTGCTTGCTCCTGCATCTAATCTGCTCTTTTTATAATTCAGAAGTGATTAGGTTTATGACACACTCTACACCAACATAACCCACTAACATAGCAAAGAAAACCCTGTTCCCAAACGGGATCACATCCACAGGTATAGGGGTCAGCACTCCATCATGTATTTTGGGGGACACCATTCAGTCCAAGGAAACCCTGGTGGCATAGTGGTTAAGTGCTATGGCTGCTAACCAAAAGGTTGGCAGTTCAGATCCACCAGGCGCTCCTTGGAAACTCTATGGGGCAGTTACACCCTGTCCGATAGGGTCGCTATGAGTCAAAATCGATTTGATGGCAATGGGTTTGGTTTTTATGGTTTACTCAGTCCAAGACAGGGCATGTGCACTTGTGTCTCTGATAGAAGCAATTTGTGAGGATCAAGATCAATGGCTTCATCTGGCAATCTCTTTTGCTTTTAAACCACAGTGTTGAAAACATGCGACAATTAAGAACATGGCTTATAAATCCTTCCTTAAAGGCTAAAACTTTATCATTGCCCTTCCCAGCTGTACGTATAAATTTTATGCTCTTTGCCCCTCTTGTCCCATTTAGTTATAGAGTTTGAAGTTTATGGATGGTGCCCATCCATAAACCTCCAGGGCAAATACTATTCCCTAAAATTTAGGAGCAACCAGAGAAGTCACCCGACTGTCTTCTGAGACCTCTTTTCTCTCTCACAATCTGCGCTAATTGATGGAACCCCACACGAGACAGAGGGTGCCTGATGAGAAAAACCGCCTGTTACTCAAGGTAGTTCACTTACCTCAGAACAGCGCTCTCGTGTCCACACCACAATCCCAAAGCAAGAAATCCCCCATGACATTTTCTAAACGGGCTGTTAAGCAACTTTCTCCAATAAGATGAGAAAAAAGGTGAAGGCTGTCTGTCAAAGACGTTAATATTGACCTTGATGACTCACCCTGCTTCCAACCCACCTTCACAAAGGTGCTGTTGGTGAGGAAGTTTCCTCCGCCCTTTTCTCAAGCTGAGAACAGGCTTCCTTCATCTAACTGGTTTTTTCCTCCTGCCTTTTAGGCACAGCATGAATGTGACCTACTTGACTGAGTGAGATAAACTAGCCCTCCCTCATCCACCTTCCTCACACCCAGCCCTCCCTTGCTTCTTCTCTACCCTCTGATGGGTTTTTTTTCTCACCATATTTAGAAGCATGAAAATATGAGCTAGGGGGCAGGGGAGAAGGAGAGGAATAAAAAGAAAGCATTTACTTAAATCCACACTGCCATGATTCCCTGCCCAAGGCCATGTTTATCTACGTTTCCAACATCTTTAACCTTTTGGCCTACAAACTATTTGACAAAACGGATACTTTTTTGGTTTAATTTTATATAATTTATTTGCATCTTTTATACCAGGGCTATTTACACATGAGATTCTGATTCTGAGCATTGAATTTTGACAGAGGCATCAGTCTGTCAAAATTTGTCAGTTGGGTAAATGACTTTTAAAAGGATGTTGCTAGTCTGGAAAAAAAAAAAAAAAAAACCTTGACACTCAAAATTTAGCTTGAAAACCCATTTATTTTTAAACTACTTTTGTTGGTCTTGTCTGCGTGTAGCTTAGGTTCCAGACACTGTATCTCAAACTACCTTGTTTCTGCCTGTCCCCACCCCCCAAGTCAGTGTGTCTGTCATTGTGGTTTCCTGCAGTAGTTTATTTCATGTTGTGATTTAATCTGAGTAAAAGTTGCTTGTGATTGGCCAACCAGAGTCTCTAACTTCAAAAAACAGGAAGAGTTTTATAAGGGAATTGTAATAAAAATGAGCACAAAAGCCAGGACGTGAACTCCTAAGGATTTAAACCTGAAGGACCTTTAGGCCTATTTTTCCTTTCAGCTGGCACAATTTGTCTCCATAACAGATAGATCCTCACTGGATTTTCTTCAGTTAAGTTCTCTGTATGAAAACTGAGCCTTACAAAATTGGTACTTGCCTGACTTTATCTTGGATCTCCATCTTTCCTTGGACCAATGGCGGTATTATCTTCCTCCCCAGCACCCCTGTTTCAGAGCGTGCGTCAATTTCCTAGGGCTGCTGTAACAAATTACTACGAAGTAGGAGGCTTATAAAGAGCCCTAGTGGTGCGCTGGTTAAGCACTTGGCTGCTGACTGAAAGGTCGGTGGTTCAAACCCACCAGCCGCTCCATGGGAGAAAGATGTGGCAGTCTGCTTCTGTAAAGATTACAGCCTTGGAAACCCTATGGGGCAGTTCTACTCTGTCCTATAAGGTCACTACTATGAGTTGGAATCAACTTGACAGCAATGGGTTTGAGGAGGTTTATAAGAACAAAAGTTTATTGTCTCACAGTTCTGAAGGCTAGAAATCCAAAATCAAGGGCCATGTACTCCCTGAAGCCTCCAGTGGACGATCCTTCCTTGCCTCTTCTAGCTTTTCATGATTCTAGGCATGACTTGGTGTGGTAGCATCACTCCAGTCTCTTTCTGTCTTCACATGGCCATCTTCACTTTGCATCTGTCTCTGTGTTTCTCTCTTTTTGTGAGGACACCAGTCATATTCAGTTAGGGCCCACTCTACTCCAGTATGACCTTATGTAACTTAACTAATTATATCTGCAAAGGCCTTATTTCCAAACAAGGTAACATTCACAGGGTCTGGGCGTTAGAACTTGAACATATCATTTGGGGATGCAGTTCAGTCCATAACAGACCACAAAAGTAGAATTATACCTCTGTTCTTTTTGTTGTTGTTAGGTGCCGTTGAGTCGGTTCTGACTCATAACAACCTATACTCTACAGAAGGAAACACTGCCTGGTCCTGCGCCATGCTCACAAT
>NW_004444104.1:2059851-2076648 GCF_000243295.1 Trichechus manatus latirostris
GTAGTCTCGCCATCCTTGCTTCTAAGGAGCATTCTGGTTGTACTTCTGCCAAGACAGATTTGTTCTTTCTTTTGGCAGTACACGGTATATTCAATATTCTTCACCAACACCACAATTCAAAGGCATCAATTCTTCTTCAGTCTTCCTTATTCATTGTACAGCTTTTGCATGCATAGGAGGTGACTGAAAATACCATGGCTTGGGTCAGGCACATCTTAGCCTTCAAGGTGATATCTTTGCTTTTCAACACTTTAAAGAGGTCTTTTGCAGCAGATTTGCCCAATGCGATGCATCATTTGATTTCTTGACTGCTGTTTCCATGGGTGTTGATTGTGGATCCAAGTAAAAGGAAATCCTTGACAACTTCAATTTCTTCTCTGTTTATTATGATGTTGCTTATTGGTCCAGGTGCGAGGATTTTTGTTTATGTTTAGGTGTAATCCATACTGAAGGCTGTGGTCTTTGATCTTCATCAGTAAGTTCTTCAAGTCCTCTTCACTTTCAGAAAGCAAGGTTGTGTCATCTGCATAAAGCAGGTTGTTAATGAGTCTTCCTCCAATCCTGATGCCCTGTTCTTCTTCATATAATCCAGCTTCTCAGATTATCTGCTCAGCATACAGATTGAATAGGCATGGTGAAAGGATACAACCCTGATGCACACCCTTCCTGACTTTAAACCACACAGTAACCCCTTGTTCAGTTCAAACAACTGCCTCTTAACTTCTGTACAGGTTCCTCATGAGCACAATTAAGTGTTCTGGAATTCCCATTCTTTGCAATGTTATCCATAATTTGTTATGATCCACATAGTTGAATGCCTTTGCATAGTCAATAAAACACAGGTAAACATCTTTCTGATATTCTCTGCTTTCAGCCAGGAAGCATCTGACATCAGCAATGATATCCTTTTTTGTTATAGTAGTACAATTTAGTTTTTCTACCTGATATGCTAATTACTACTTGTTGTACTGTTGAAAAGAGTATGAACTTTAGCCTCAGACAGTCTTTGTTTCAAATCTTGGCTCAGCCTATTACCACCTGTGAGGCCTTAGAAATTCTCAAAGCCCCAATTTCCTGATTGGAAAAATAGGGCAAACAAGGTTTGTGATGCGTAAATAAGATAGTTATAGTTCCTTGTTCATGGTGTGACACACAGTAAGCACTCAGTAAATGCTATTGCCCTCTTCTCTGTCCCTCTCTAGGGCCAGAGCTCCATCTTACACTCTGTCCAGCCTAGCTGGAGTAGTGGAAACTTGCCAATTGCTTTAGCTACCCAGCATCTCAACCCCTGTCCATGTTTGGGTAATTTCTGCCAAAAATGCTAATCTGACCAAAAGATGCTTGCGAATGGCCAACCATAGTCCACTTTTCCCTGCTTTTAGGGCAATGGCATGCAACCTAGGCCTACCTGTCAGAAATACCTTCACTGTACTTTGACATGGGAGCTAGTGACCCAAGAGGGATAGGTCAGGAAGCTCAGCTTCTGGTTGTACTTCTTCCAAGACAGATTTGTTCATTCTTTTGGCAGTACATGGTATATTCAATATTCTTCGCCAACACCACAATTCAAAGGCATCAATTCTTCTTCGGTCTTCCTTATTCATTGTCCAGCTTTTGCATGCATAGGAGGTGACTGAAAATACCATGGCTCGGGTCAGCTGCACCTTAGTCTTCAAGGTGATATCTTTGCTTTTCAACACTTTAAAGAGGTCTTTTGCAGCAGATTTGCCCAATGCAATGCATCATTTGATTTCTTGACTGCTGGGGACAGTGCTAGAGGTGACTGGAAGGATGCTTTCTTGGGGCACAGGTAGCATCAATGATGACAGCATTCATCATTGTACCAAAACAAGTTTTAGTGGAGAAGACCCAGGACCAGAGCCAAAGATAGGATTCCTCCTCAGTCCCAACTGCATGCATGAATGGGAGAACAAATGATAATCCCTAAAGGTAAAAGAAGAAACTCACAAACTATTCATCTCTCTAGCCAACAGGACAGCAGGCAACAAAAGGAAGAACAACCAAAGCAAAAATCAAGAACCTGATTGCTTTGAGACCCAAGACTTACTAAAAACCCGTTGCTGTTGAGTAAATTCCAACTCATAGTGGCCCTATAGGACAGGGTAGAACTGCCACATAGGGTTTCTAAGGCTGTAATCTTTACAGAAGCAGATGCCATATCTTTCTTCCTGTGGAGTGGCTGGTGGGTTCAAACTGCCCACATTTTGATTAGCAACCAAGCTCATAACCACTGGGCCACCTGGTCTCCTCTCTCAGTACACAGTACCAATTATTCTACAACACTAAAATAGGGTGGATGAGTTGATTATCAAGTATATAGATCTTTTGTTGTTGTTGTTAACTGCCATCAAGTTGTTTCCAACTCACGGCGGCCCCATGTGTGACAAAGTAGAACTGCCCCATAGGGTTTCCAAGGCTGTAATCTTTATGGAAGCAGACTGCCACATCTTTCTCCCACAGAGGGGCTGGTAGGTTTGAACTGCTGACCTTTCGGTTAGCAGCTGAGCGCTTAACCACTGTACCACTAGGGCTCCTTCCAGTGAGGATAAAAACAACTTTCCTTTTGTGCAACTTGATAATAAAAAGGAACTTAAATAAGTTTAAGCATTGGCCATGATCTTTTTTTAATTCTGATTTGCAAGTTGAACCATCTAAACCCCTTCTGTCTTTTCAGATGATTAAACTTGTAAGATGTTGTGAATTAGCTTCAGCTAATGAAAGAAGATGTGTTCTCTTTGGAATGACACCATAGAGTATCTACCTACAATTTCCAACCCACCATGCTTCCCTCCTGCGAGAAAGTCTCTAAGGAGAGCTGTCAAAACACATTGGGTAAATGGGTAGTAGCCAGGGGATGGATGAGCAGCAGCTGCAGCCTCAGCTGGGTGTAAAGGCTCTGAGGCTGGTGGAATTTAGAATGGAACAATCAAGAGATTGTTCGCAGAACTCCTGTGACATCATCCACTGTGAACCTTTAATTCATCGTCTGCATGGGCCAGAGAAAGAAAGGGTCACTAATTACAGAGAGGCAGATCAGGGAGCAGTTCAGATTTTTATAGCCCAAGCCTGCCCTCTCCTTGTTTGTGATGCTGTGAATAACCGTTTTTATTGTCACTGGTAAGGGGTGCATGAGAACTTGTACAGGAAAATCTGCCCTGTTTCCGGCCCTATGTCTCTGCGCTGCCTGTCTGGGCCATTACCTGGGACACACTGGCTCCTTTGCATTTGTATGCTTGTTTCTCACCAAGATTAGAAGTACACGCTATGGTGTTTCTGAAAGGCCAAGTTTTCAGTGTTGTGCCTCTTGATTATAGCGGGGAATTCCTAGGTCCCAGTGAGTCATGAAGAGCCCTGGTGGTGCAGTGGTTAAAGCACCCGGCTGTTAACTGTAAGGTCAGCAGTTGGAACCCACCGGCTGCTCGGCTGGGGAGAAAGCTGTGACAGTCTGCTTCCATAAAGAGTTACAGCTTTGTAAACCCAAAGAGGCAGTTCTGCTCTGTCCTTATAGGGTCACTAGTGAGTAACAAGTTGGTTCAGGGATTAGCAAACTCTGGCCTGCGTGCCAAATGCAGCCATCTGGGCTCCCTGTTTTTGTAAATAGTTTTACCTAGACACAGCAACGCCCATTTGTTTACATAATGTCCATAGCTGCTTTCGTGCTATAATGGTAGTGGTGAGCATTGCAATGGCCCACAAAGCCAAAAATGTTTACTATCTGCCCTTTACAGAAAAAGTCTGCTGACCTCTGAGTTAGATGCTGTCTTGCTTCTCAAAAGGAGCCCTGGTGGTGCAGTGGTTAAGTGCTTGGCTGCTAACTAAAAGGTCAGCAGTTAGAACCTACCAGCTGCTCCAAGGGAGAAAGATGAGTCAGTCAGCTTCGGTAAAGATCACAGCCTTGGAAACCCTTTAGGGTACTTTTACTCTATCCTATAGGGTCACTGTAAGTTGGAATGGACTCCACAGCAACGGATTTGGTTTTTTGATTTTCTGCTTCTCAAGCCAAAGGAGGCACCTTGGTAAAATGTTGCAATCAAATGTCATGTGTCCCTGGTACTAACCAGATGTTTGCACGGGAAGAAACAGAAGCTGAGGCAGACAAGGGTTTTACGTGTCAACCAGGGGTTCTCCTCCAAACAAAGAACTCTTTGGAATTTCAGAGGTGACCAGATGGTGGGAGTTCCAGTGTAAATACAGAACTGAGCATTGGCACAATTGAGGAAGGACTTGCTTATACAGTTGAGGTTCTCAAAGACTGAATTGTCTGCGTGGCCTTTCCTGATCACATGGTAGAAGATCTTGGTTTAGAATTCATAAAAGACCAATCAGAGTATAATTGTTGAGAATCTAGCCTAGTTGTTATTAACCCTTTGGAGGACTGTACCTCTGAAAAATGCACCCATAATTTCTCTTACAATTTCTGGGGGTTCATGGACTCCGAGAAGGTAATTGATGAACCCCAGAGTGAGAAACTCTTCAAGTTTTTTGCTAGGTTGTAGGAAAAACAAACTAAAAAGGCATTAGTCAAAGAAACTGTTTTCAATTAGCTTAACTAACAATTAGCAAGTACTTACCTGGCAATTAATTTAAAATTAATAGCATCTACTAAGTGCCAAATAAGTGATACAAACGATAACGTTTTTGAAACTAAGAGAAGAAAGAGATTACCGTGGTTTAGTAAGATTAGAGAAGGTGTCACAGAAGAAACAGGATTTGTCTACCATCTTAAAGAACAGCAAGTTTTCGACAAACAAAAAAGGAGCAGAGAGGGTTGGACTACAACTGTCTTCAAGGCTCACAGAGCTCTCGGTCTTGGTTTCCTCACCTATGGGCCCCAGGCAGGGGAGCACCTAAAACATCCCTAAAAGACAGTCACTTAAAAAAAAAATCTCCAGATTTTGAGGTTTCAGAGTACGTCTCCATAAACTGTTCCTGTGTCTCACAGCGTGAATATGGGTCCTATGGTGAATTTCTGTATGATCAACAGGGTATCCTGGGCAGGGCCAGATCCACGGCCACTTGGTTTAATGCTCTGCTGTCGCCATCTTGGAGTCCCTGGGTGGTGTAAATGGTTAACCTGCTCAGCTGCTAACCAATAGGTTGGAGCTTTGAGTCCACCAAGAGGCACTCCGGAAGAAAGGCCTGGAGATCTACTTCCAAAAGGTCACAGCCATTGAAAACTCTATGGAGCATAGTTCTACTCTGGAATACGTGGAGCCACCATGAGTCGAAATGGACTCGATGGCAACTGGTGACTTGTTGCTGTCTTAAAACTTGTAATATTTCTGAACAAGGGGCCTTGCATCTTCATTTTGCACTAGGCCCCACAAATGATGTAGCCACTCCTGATCCTGGGGGAAAATAGGTCCAAGAGTAATGTGATCACACATGGGTAAGAAGACAGGAAAAGGGCCCCCATCTTCAGTTCTTCTTACATGCTAAATAAGAACTTGTCCCCAGTGCTTATGAGTCAATTTAAACTCCTGTGAATGATTAGCATTAAGCAAATTATGATCTCATTCTCACATGGCAAAGGATGGCTAATCTTCCACTTGTACAATTACAAATTGTTTAGTTAAATTTTAGGATTTCCATCACAATTTTTTTTAAAGTAAACAAGCCCATAAATCCTATGACCAAATCAGGGGAGAAAGGAAATCTGAGATATTAAGATTTGCTTTGAATTTCATTACTTTACTTACATCTTTTGTTTTTACAGCTTACTCCATTTTTACTTCCCCAAGTTTTGCTGTAAAATTTGGCCTACATAGTGTCTTTGGTCCAAGAAGCTCAAATCTTTTGACCAGTTTGAAGTTCCTCTCCCCTGCATTCCCTTTATTTAACTGCACGATATTCCTTGGGCTGTTCATTCAAAGCAATTTTCTTCAAAACTTCTTTGCTATTGGAGATTATTTTTCTTTCCAAGAACTAAGAACTTTAAGCTTGAATACAGTGAAAGAAAGATTGCTACTACCAGGACTGTCAAGGCTGGAACTTGGTTTGTTGTAGCTGTTAGCTGCCATGGAGTTAGCCACCGACTCATGGTGACCCCACGCACAACGGTGCCAAATGATGTCCGGTCCTGCACCGTCCCTAGAATAGGTTGCCTATCAGACCAGAACTTGGTTTAGAAGGCTTAATATTTATTTCATAGACTAATACAATGTTTCTGATACTTTGAGAATTAATTTGAGCTTTGCCTCAAGGTAAAAATACAAACTATGAAACAAATGAGCAGCAGGAAAATGATGCTAAATGACCATATTCTTTAAATGACATCTTATCCAGGAGAGTTAACCATTTTCTATAAAAACCCTTCTGCTTGAATCCGACAGTTAGGAAATGAGCTTGGCTAAGCAACATAGGCAGGAACTTCTAGAGTCCAATTCAATTTGCTTTGATGGGAAAGATTATCTGTGTAATATGAGTCTTCTATAAACCAAAAATACCAAACCTTATGCCATCGAGTTGATTCTGACTCATAGCGACCTTATGGGACAAAGTAGAACTGCCTCATAGGGTTTCCAAGGCTGTGATCTTTATGGAAGCAGACTGACACATCTTTCTCCCACAGAGTGGCTGGTGGGTTCGAACCACCACCCTTTCAGTTAGCAGCCAAGTGCTTAACCACTGTGCCACCAGGGCTCACATCTTCCATAGCTAGACAAAATTGGGATGTTGTGTAGCTTTAAAAGAGCAATAGTCGAGATGCCTTAAATCAGTGGTACTCAAGTGGTGTCAAGAGGCCTCTGGGGTCCCGAGAGCCTTTCAGGCAGTCCTAGAGGTTAAAATTATTTCTGTAATGAAATACTATGATGTTATCTGACATTTTCACTGTATTGACATTTGTACTGATGGTGCAAAAGCAATGGTGGGTAAAACTGCTGGTGCCTTAGCACAAATCCAGGCAATTGCACCAAACCGTACTGGCACCCCCATTGTATTCTTCACTGCCCCGTACTTCTGGTTAAAAAATTTCGTTTCACTAAGAATGCTCTTGATGATGTAGTAACATTTTAAATTTTGTTAAATCTCAACCTTTGAGTGCTCGTCTTCTTAATACTCTGTGTAACAAAATGAAAAGTACTCATAAAGCATTTCTGTTAAATGCAGAAGTATAATGCTTGTCTCAAGAAGAAGCACTTGTGTCATTGTTTGCATTGGAAGCTTTTTGTTTTCATGGTCCACTATTCTTACTTGAAAGAATGACTGACAGATAAACCATGGTTATTCAGACTTGGGTATTTGATGGGTTTTTTTCTCAAAACTGAACCAAGTAATCCTATCCCTGAAAGGAAAACAACAGAGGGTATTTGTTGCCAATAATAAAATTCAAGTTTCAAGCAAAAATTAGAAATTTGAAAACTTGTATCTACCTTCATTGGGCAAATCTGCTGCAAAAGACTTCTTTAAAGTGTTGCAAAGCAAAGATGTCACTTCGAAGACTAACACGCGCCTGACCCAAGCCATGGTATTTCCAATCACCTTGTATGCATGTGAAAGCTGGACGATGAATAAAGAAAACTGAAGAATTGATGCCTTTGAATTATGGTGTTGGCGAAGAATATTGAATACACTATGGACTGCCAGAAGAATGAACAAATATATCTTGGAAGAAATACAGCCAGAATGCTCCCTAGAAGCAAGGATGGCGAGACTTCGTCTCATGTACTTTGGATATGTTATCAGGAGGGACCAGTCCCTGGAGAAGGACACCATGCTTGGTAAAGTAGAGGGTCAGCTAAAAAGAGGAAGACCCTCAATGAGATGGATTGACACAGTGGCTGCAGCAATGGGCTCAAACATAACAACAATTGTGAGAATGGCACAGGACCAGGTAGTGTTTTGTGCTGTTGTATACGGGGTCGCTGTGAGTCAGAACCAACTCGACAGCATCTAACAACAACAATCTACCATCATGAACTTGACAGCTTCCCAATATGTAAAGAGTCTTCTGATGAGGTCAGTGGTGATATTAATTAACAAATGTGCTTCTTTTTATATTGTCTAATGAAAGATGTCAACATTTCAAAGATCTGGATAATTCAGTGAACTGATATTTTCCAGTTCACCAATCCACCATGTTACCTAATCACACATGGGTAAAAGATCATTGAGAGTACAAAATAGACCAAGGGGTTTTAATATAACAGAGTTGGAATCTGAAACCATATAAACTTATATGGTTTCAGATTCCATACTGCGACTGACCTTTAAGAAACTACACTTGCTGAGAACCTCAAACAAACTGACTCTTATCTGAAAAGACTGTTTAAATACTCCTCTTTTTTCCATTTACATATCTGTGTGAGGCCAGATTTTCTTCATATACTCCAACCCAGACAACATATTGCAACAGATTCACATGAAATGCAAAAGTAGACATAAGAATCCAGCTGTCTTCTATTAAGCCAGACTAAAGAAATTTGCAAAAATGCAATCGGGTGCCACTCTTCTTACTCATTTTTTGTTTTGTTTTGGAAAATATTTTAATAAAAATATGTTATTTATATTAATATGTAATGGGATTATTATTGTGCTTTTAAAATGAATTAATAAGTATTAAAAAAATTTCTCAATTTTAATTTCCAGTATGGTAAATATTGGTAGATATAGCCCATTATAAACAAAAGCACTTTGGGGTTCTCAATTCTTAAGAGGATAAGGGGGTCCTGAGACCTAAAAGTTTGAGAACCACTGTCGTGTATGAACTCAATACAACTCGGTCCATGCATCCCATTAGCCTATTTCTCTAGCATATTTTTCCTCATGTCTGTTTCTTATTTTTTCTAAGTCAGGCTGTGAGCCCAGGATCTCAAAAGACTAGATTGTGCACGTGGCCTTCGCAGCTCCCACCACTCTGTCCCAAGTCTCCATGGCCAAAGCCAAACCAGGTGGCTCAAGAATATCATTTAGAGAGAGACTACTTGAACTAATGGAGAACTGGAATAGCATTGCAAATCACTTTATCTGTCAAGACCCATTAGCGTTCATTGGACCTTAACCAAGGATGAGTACTGCAGACTCCAAAGCAAGCATTTAGCATTCAGTGATGGAACGGAACCCAAACAATCTGTTGGAAAATTTGGTCTCCAATTTTGTATTTGATCCATAGCAGAAGGGAATATACTTTTTTTTTAAATTAATCTCTTCCATTTGGCAATAACTGTATTAAGAGGAGCAGATTATTAGGTTGTGTAAAGAAAATCCCCAACGTTTGCTATTCAGATTGTTGTACTACTTGATTTTCCCAGTTTTGAGTTCTCTTTTTGCCCAAGACTATAAATCCGAGAATTTCCCAGCATCATTCTGGGCGTCTAAACAGTCTTTTAAATAGCTGCTGAATGTTATGGTCTCATGATTCCTTAAAAGAATTTTTCTGTGGGTGGAGGAAACCACTGCCTATGGCTCTTCATCAGATGTTGAAAGCCTGTCGTCAACAATGAAAGGAATAGTGTGGAATCCTCAGAATCTCAATGCAGATAAATTGTCTCCTCTTTCATAAAAAAGGACTTGCTAGAACAGACTCTTTATTGTCTCTTTCTGTTTTGTGAAAAGAATATTCTTGATAAATTAGAAAAGCAAACTGGGTAGCTCCAATAGCCACCAAGTTACCCAAGGATTCTGATTCCCTTTAACACATTTCTCTCAGCACTGACTTCCTAAGGCTATCATATAGGTTAAACTGTAGGACTTACTTGCCACGTGATGGATGGAATGCAGCTAAGGCAAAAGTAATTTTCGCAATTGACACCCTAAGCAATATTTTAAACATAACTTCTCTTCACTCAGCGAGGGACCAGGGGGAAAGGCACTTATCTGCAGCAACTCAGCACTGAGCAAGCTTCTCACTGCCGGCTGGGCAAGGTAGCCAGATGAGGAGGTTATGTAAGGAAAGTCCAGGTTTGATATTTGAAATTTCATGAACCAGAAGCCTGAAACAGCTGCCATATGTCCAGTTTCTCCGTCCTTTCTTCCAACATTGTTGTTCTTGGTTGCCATCAAGTCAGCTCTGATTCATGATGACCACATGTACTACAGAATGGAAACTTTGCCTAGTCCTGCACCATGTTGATGGTCTTTGGCATGCTTGACTCCGTTGTTGTGCATCTTGAGTGACTTCCAACCTAAGGACCTCATCTTCCCGCATTATATTGGACAATATTCTGTTGTGATCCATAGGTTTTCATTGGCTAATTTTAAAAAATAGATCACTAGGCCTTTCTTCTTAGTCTGTCTTAGACTGGAAGCTCTGCTAAAACCTGTCTACCATGGGTGACCTTGCTGGTATTTGAAATACTAATGGCATAGTTTCCAGCATCACAGCAACACGCAAGCTGACAGGTGGTGGAAGGGTTAGTTAGAATAGTTTACCAGACTGAGCTGAAAACAGTAGGTTAGTAGAAAACTTGGGTGGGGGAGGGGGACAGAAAGACTTTTTTCTGTGCACAGATCAGCATACTCATTAATGGAAAAGAAGAGTTTATATCTGATCTGTCAGGATCTGGCCATCAACAATAAGAGGGAAATTCTGTGTACTCTCCAGCCAAAACCAAACGCACTGCCATCAAGTTGATTCCAACTCATAGTGACCTCATATGTTTTCCAAGGTTATAAATCTCTATGGAAGCAGACTGCTACATCTTTCTCCTGTGGAGCAGCTGGTGGTTTCAAATGGTTGACGTTTCGGTTAGCAGTTGATGGCTTTAACTACTGTGCCACCAGGGCTGCTTATGTACTCTCCAGGCCCTACCAAAAAACAAACATGGAAAAGCTGCTTTTTAAGTGCCTCTTAGCCTGACTGCTTTTGGATTTCATTTTTATTAGATTTTTGAAATTCTATTTTCAGAGCAGTTTTGTTCAATTTGGTGACTTCCCACACAGAATGGAGATTAGGCAAGTGACCTTGCTCTAAAAAGGTACAGTCAAATCCTGCAAGTCTAGGCGTCTTCCATCTGTCATCTAGCACTCTAAGAGTTAAATACTTTCAAAAAATAATATTGGTGTTTGATGGATCTAGAAAAAAAATTGAATTTCTTCATTCCTTCCATTAAGTTAAACTTTCCAACCTATTCAAATTGAATGAAACACATGAATGAGTCAAAAACTCCCTGCCCAGGACTACATCAAATGCTCCCATCTTCCCAGTCTTTGGTGACCTAGAAAACAAAACATTTTACTTACTCAACTGAACTGAACTGTAAAGATGAAAACTAGACCCTGAACTATGGTGACCCTCTAGGGCAGGACCACCCTGATGTAGTGCATGCATTTAGGTTTACTCACATTTAAAAGTTTAGTCACATTTGGGGGAAAACTTAACCCTCAAGTATAAAGTTATTTGAAGTCTTTCTGTTCATGAACTAGATCTCTAATGCCTTATTTGCAACCAAAAGCTTCTATATAACAAGCAAAAAAACCTGTCTTTACAGTTAGCACCCCTGTGAACAAATGCAAAGTTTTTGTAATCTGTGAAATCTCTGGCAGATGCATAGGTGAGTGGATTTCAACCGCATTCCACTTCCTGCTAATACTATATGAGTAATTGTTAAGAAACAACGAGGCTGTGTGTACTCAGCACACAGAGGGCAACTGTGAGGGAGAACTACCTAAAAATAGAGGAAAAGAGTGGCCGAAAGAAGTAACTTGCCAACAGACAACTTATAAAGATGATACTGAGAAAACCTTGGTAACCCAGAAGTCCAACCAGGTGTTCAAAGTCTATATCCTCACTTCTGGAATTGACTGAAGAAAGTTGCATGTAGATATAAAAAAGAATTTTCTAGTGAAAATCGAGCATTGCATAAGGGATGGAGAGAGATGAGATCCTAAACTCCCTGTTATGGATTGAACTGTGTCCCCTCACAATATGTGTTGTAAATCCTAACGTTTATGCCTGTGGTTATAATATCATTTGGGAACGAATTGTGTTTGTTATGTTAATGAGGCAGGATTAATGGAGGGTGTATCTTTAATCAATCTCTTTTGCGATATAAAAGAGATTAAATGCAAGCTAGCAAGCAAAGATGGGGAGACATACCAAGCCACATGAAGACCGCCCAGGAGCAGAAGCTCAGAAGAAACAAGGACCTTCCTCCAGAGGTGACAGAGAAAGAAAGCCTTCTCCTGGGGCAGGCACCCTGAATTCGGACTTCTAGCCTCCTAAACTGTGAGAAAATAAATTTGTTGGTTAAAGCCACCCACTTGTGGTATTTCTGCTATAGCAGCACTAGTAACTAAGGCACTCCCCAAGAGCAGGTCGTTGTCTTATTCAGCTTTGTATCTACAGTGCCTGGCACGGTACCTGGTACATAGTTGATACTCAATATATGTTCATTGCTTAACTGACATACTCTATACTAGAAATATCAGCTATTATAAACATTAATTTCATCATATTTTCCATAGCCAGAAACCATTTAATTTTCTTAGGCCACTTAGTTTGCTTTTTTCTAATCCAAAGTTCACCAAACATACTTCTGGTCATTAATATGTTATCCCCTTGATACCTGGAACGGTCCTGGAGAATGAACAAAAGCATTCTAATCACTGGAAAAAGCTATATCCCATTGTAAATTAATATATTGGAATTCTGGCTTACGATATTTGTTAGAATTGTGAAAGGGCACCCTAAAACTGAAGTGCTGGGCATAACAAAAATGGCTGACGCAGGTCTGGATTGGACTCAATTTTGTTTTAAACCCCTGCTGCTGCTTGTAAAGTATGAGCACCACTTTTGGGTAAACAAGTCTTGTTTTGCAGACAAATATGGTTATGCTTGCTTGACTATGATTCCAAGAAGTGTGTGCAGATTGTTCTTGGGAAAAAATGCTTGCCCTCAGGAAGAATGCATCTGAAAATAAATGAACTGATATGAAGAAAGGTCTGTTTGTGGCTGCAGTCACACTAGCCTTCTTGTATAAAAATCCTGCATTCCGTTGTTAATGTCAGAGGACTTTGTAATTTTACTCAGTGCTGTGCAACTCGAGTCGTATTCCTCAATAAAACTCCATCATTTCTCTCCATATAGTGTTTTTCATGCTTTTGAAAGAATGAATCAGTCCACTAGAGTTAGATCAAGTTCATGCAGAATGATGTAATCAAGTTTCTGCAACATTAAAGTTAAGGGCAAGACCTTGGTCTGGGCTGAAGCCCCCAAGAGACTGCAACAGATTAGAGGTCCTACCTAAGCAGTAGACCAGTCCTTAATAGTAGCGTCAATGTTACCCACCAAGGAGCTTTCCCCACAACCAGCAATTCTAACAGTGGCATAAATAAATATATATATAGACAGATAGGTAGATAGATAGATAGAGATAGATAAAAGCTTTAAAACATTTTGTACTTTGAAAGGAAAAGGTATTAGGAAATGGAAGGGAATGTAGCAAACTGGGTGAAAACACAGACTTTAGAGATTCGAAGAGCTAAGTTATGTAACCTTGTGAATTTAAACCAATTATTTAACCTTTCTAAATCTCAATTTACTTTGTGAACTTGAGATAATAATATTAGCCATTTCATTGGGTTGTGAGGATTGAATGAGAAAATCTACACAGAGGTCTTCCATTGCTGGCACTATGGCTAGACTAGAGATCCTAAAGATCCTCCTACTACAGAATACCTCAGAATGTTAGATTGAATGTTTTTAAAAATATCTTTACAAATCCATGGATGAAGTAACAAGAGAGTAAAAGAATTCCTCTGAAACTAGGAATGAAGCTGGAAGATAAAGCCAAGGAAATAAAGAGATTATTGAACACTCAGCTAGTCTACGGGCATCTTCCCATCCCAGATGCCCTACAGCTTTAATCCTAATGGAAACATGGATGGGCAAGAGATTAGGTGGGAGTCGAACCAGAGACCACCACAGGAAGACAAGACACATAAAAGGCTATGCCTTTAGAGAAATGTTAAACAAGGGGAAAACAAACACCCTACCCAAGCAGTTAATAAAGAAGGTTTCAGGTCTATCAATATAGAATTGTTCTAGATTCACTCTAGAACTGGAAAAAAAAAAAAAACTATCCTTCAAGAATGATCACAAAATATAGATATTTTCAGATAAACAGATACATTCAGATAAATTGAGGCAGAATACCAACAAGACCCTCTCTAAAAAAAAAAACTTCTGGAAGAATTTACTACAGGAGGAAAGAAAATAAGCTCAGATACAAAAAGGAATGATGAACAAAGAAAATAGTAACTACATGAGTAAATTTAAACCAACAATATTAATATAAGATAATAATAATAATCTACTTTTTGAGAATAAAATCCCAAACTAATATTTACAAAAACTGAGCGTGTATTAGATCATAAATCAGGTCTCATAAATTTTGAAGAATTGATACCAAATAGACCATGTTTTCTGACCACAATATAATAACGCAATAAATCAAATTTAAAAATAACTAACAACAACAACAACCTTCCTATATATTTAGAAATTATGAAAACATCTAAATAACTCATGGACCAAAGAAAGAAATATAATGGAAATCGGACACTACTAAAACTGAATTATAACAAAAATAGCTTTACCGAAGCTTATGGTGTTAAATAGATAAATGATATTTAAGAAGATATTTGAGAACAGAAGCAGGAGAAGAGGAAGAGGAAAAAGAAGGGATCCAGGGAGAACATTTATGCAATGTTTATTCTGCCCCAGGTACTATTCTAAGTTCCTTACATATAGTAACTCATTTAATCTTCACAACAACCCTATGATACGATTACTATCCCCATCTTAAGGAAGTGAAACGAAGGCACGGAAAAGTCAGGTTACCCTTCCAAGGTCACATAGCCGTAACAGGGTTATATTAGCAAATAAGAACAGACTACTAATGAACTAAGCACTACCATATGCTGGTAGAGAAACAACAACTCAATAAACCCAACAAAATAGAAGAATGGAAATAATAAAACATATGAGCTGAAATTAGTGAAACAAAACAAAGAATAGAGGAATAAGAAAATCAAAAGCTGATTCTTTGAAAATATTAATATAATTAATAAACCTATAGCAAGATTAATCAAGAAAAAAAGAAAAGGCAAAACAAGAAATACTGAGAGTGAAAATGTGATATGACAGTGATATAACAGAGATTTAAAAGATAATAGTATACTACAAACAACTTTTTTGCTTATATATTTGAAAACATAAACAATATGTACATATTCCCAGAAAAAAAATACCAAAATTGACTTAAGAAGACACAGAATACCACAACCATTAAAGAAAGTGAATCAGTTATTTAATATCTTCCTATAAAAGAAACAGTCATTTCTAAATAATTTCTACAAATAATTTTATAAACAATTTCTACCAAATATTAAGGGATCAATAATTCCATCCTACACAAACTGTCAGATAACAAAAAAAGAGGGAGCACTTCCCAATTATGAGGCTAGTGTATAATTAATATTAAAAGCAGACCTGGAATATGGGAGAGGATCTCTACTTCACCTCATACCCCTTACCAAATATATATATAAAATAGTAATTCAATGGATCAAGGGCTTAATTTGAAGGGCATACAACTTCAAACCCTTAGAAGAAAATAAAGGATGGTGTGTATGACTTTGAGACAGGAAAGTGTTTCTTAACTCACAAGAAGCATGAACCATAAAAGGAAAAGATGGAATACATGAAGAACTTCTGTTCACTGAGACATCATAAAAAAGGGTGAAAAACCAAGTCATAGACTAGAGATGATATTTACAACCTATATAACCAACAATGAATCAGTTCCCAAAATCTATGAAGAGAAACATGTTGCTGTCGAGTCAATTCCCACTCGTAGCGACCCTATAGGACAGAGTAGAACTGCCTCAGAGGATTTCCAAAGAGCAGCTGATGGATTTGAACTGCTGACCTTTTGGTTAGCAGCCAAGCTCTTAACAACTGTGCCACCAGGGCTCCATGGAGAAAAGCAACCCAATTTTAAAAATGCACAAAAGATAAGACTTTCTAGAAAAGAAATGTGAATTGACTAGCAATTATAGGAAAAGATGCTCCCTTTCATTAGTTGGTTAGAGGTCTCCTCTACTTTCTAAGCCAGTAATGTTGAGTTGAGTCCTTCTCACATTGCATCTCTCTTTCTGCCTCCCTCTTCCACTTTCAAGGATCCTTGTGATAACATCGGGCTCACTGGATAATCCAGGATAATCTCCCTATTTTAGAGTCAGATGATTAGTAACTTTAATTCCACCTGTAACCTTAATTTCCCTTTGCCATGTAACATAACATATTCACAGATGCCAGGGAATAGGATGTGGACATATTTAGGTGGCCATTATTCTGCCTACTATGTTATGAACATCCCTCCCTATTCTCTGATTTTCTCTCTAAATTAGATAATCAAAAAGATATCAGGACCATGAAATGAATTTACTGATTTATGCCTCAAAGTTAAAGTCTATAGCCTATATGGAGGATCAAAGAATGTTTGAACAACCTCGGTGTTTTTTTAAAAACAGTAATTAAAGTTATTGTTCATCACATTACTCAGCGTTCCATTTATAGTAGAACCTAGACCATAAATTTTTGCTTGAGTTTAATTCTAGGAAAACTATGGGGCCCACAACGCTTCCCCACTTCCATCAACTGTTGGACAATTTAAGAGCTAAATTCATCCTACATCCTACAGATAGTTTTTGTACTGCTTTTAGCTCTTAAAAATTCTTATCTTATAATGCTCTACATTCTACCTTGGTGAGTAGTGTCTGGGGTCTTAAAAGCCTGTGAGCGGCCATCTAAGATACTCCACTGGTCTCATC
>NW_004444104.1:2077245-2109143 GCF_000243295.1 Trichechus manatus latirostris
GAGAATTTAGAGGGTTAAAATGTTGTGGGGTTGTTAACCAATGTCATAAAACAGCATGTGTGTTACTGTTACATGAGAAACTATCTGTTTTGTAAGCCTTCACCAGAAGTACAATAAAATATTTAAAAAAAAGAAAAGAAACAAACAAAAAAATTCTTATCTTAGATTTTTTAAGCTGCCCTAAGAAGTAGTCATTTCTATCTTAATCAATACAGTAAAAGCAAGAAACAATTAATCATTTTAAAAAGATCACTCTATTATAAGTGAAAATTTTAGATACGCTCTATCAGGTTCAGAAAACTGTAGTTAACAAACATTAAGATTGTCTAAGAATCCGTGCATAGTATGTTCTCAATAGGTATTTGGTGAATAATGCCTAATGAATAGAGTGCAGTTTAGCATTTTGGGATTCCCTGAGTGGTACAAATGGTTAATGGGCTGGCAGTTTGAGTTCATCCAGAGGTGCCATCCAGAGGCAACTTGGAAGAAAGGCTTGGTGATCTACTTCCAAAAAAATCATCCATTGAGAACCCCATGGAGCACAGTTCTACTCTGACACACATAGGGCCTCCATAAGTTGGATCTCAACAACAACTGGCACAGCGTTTTATCTAAAGAAAGCACTCCTGACATTTCAACACTGCTGAGGATGTTTTATGGTTTGAAGCCCAAATCTATCAGAAGTAACAGAGGAATGCAATGGTGCTTCCAACTCACTCTTCCACAGTATCGGCTCAAGAGTTCATGTGGTCAAACTTTTGGCATCGAAAGCAATTAGGCACAAGTCACTCTTCCAGGTATCATCAGTGATCACAATATAGCCAGACCTACCTTTCTGCCTCATATTCTCTTGATCACCTTTATGCAACTATACTGCAAGCAAATTGGATTTGTCAGGGTTCTCCAGACTTTCCTTACTTATGAAGTCCTGCCCACTTAGAATATTTCCCCTCCTCCATTTGTCAAACCTCCAGAAGTCTACAAGTCCTCAAATGCCTTCTCCTCTGCACTGCCTTCCCTAATTCTCCCCACATGACGCCATCTCTGTCTTTTGAAAAAAACTCCAAGGCATGTTGTTTCTTTCTTAGTATTCTTATGGATCCTGTTCTACTTTGTAATGCAAATGTACATACACAGAGACATGCTGTACGCCATGGAGTCAGTTTTGACTCACAGCAACCCTATAAGACAGAGTCGAACTGCCCCATAGGATTTTCTAGGCTGTCTATCTTTACAGGAACATATCACCACGTCTTTTCTTCCACGAAGCCCCTGGTGGGTTTGAACCTCTGACCTTTCCTTTAGCAGCGCAGTGCTTAACCATTGCACCACCAGGGCTCCCACAGAGACATATACACATGTTTATGAGCAACTTACGAAGTCCTGGTGGCTCGATGGATAAATGGATGAAGAAAATGTGGTATATACATACAATGGAGTACTACCCAGCTATAAAGAATAACGACGAGTCCGCCAAACATATTATAATAGGGATGAACCCAGAGGACATTATGCTGAGTGAAATAAGTCAAGCACAAATGGACAAATATTGTATGATACCGCTTTTATAAAAAGACGTCAAGAGGTAAACATACAGAAATCAATGTTCTTTGGTGATTACCAAGGATAGGAGGAGGAAGGAGGGGGAATCACTCTCCAGACAGTAGACACTTGTTATTCTTGGTGATGGGAAAGACAATACCGAATGTGGGTGAAGTGTGTATGTCTGTGTGGGATCCCTGGTGATGCAGTGGTTAAGCTCTGGGCTGCTAAAGGAAAGGTCAGAGGTTCAAGCCCACCAGCAGCTTCGTGGGAGAAAAGACCTGATGATCTGCTCCTGTAAAGATTTACAGCCTAGAAAATCCTATGGGGCAGTTCTACTCTGTCTTATAGGGTGGCTGTGAGTCAAAATTGACTCTATGGCACACGACAGCTTAACCAAGGTAAATGATGACAATAAGAAACACACATGATTAAGGGACTTTATTGGTAAATGCTATACATAATATACATAATCTGGCAACAACAGCAGTAACAACAAAGAAATAGGTGAGTGGTTACATAATTAGATATATATGCATATGTGTGTATAGCAAGTGTTATGGATTGAATTACATCCCCCCAAAATATGTGTTGTAAAACCTGACCTCTATGCCTGTGTTTATAATCTCTTTTGAGATATAAAAGAGATTAAAGAAGTGAGCAGAGAAAAGATGGGATAAGATTTTTGCCAAAACACATGGAGATCTCCAAGGAACCGGGAAGCAGAGCTGAAGAGACAAGGACCTTCCTCCAGAGCCAACAAAGAGAGAAAGCCTTCCCTAGAGCAGGCACTCTGAACTCAGACTTCTAGCCTCCTAAACTGTGACAAAATAAATTTATGTTTGTTAAAGCCACCCACTTGTGGTATTTCTGTTATAGCAGCACTAGATGACTAAGACAGAATTTGGTACTCGAAGAGTAGGGTGCTGCTCTAACAGATACCTAAAATGTGGAAGCAGTTTTGGAATTGGGTAATGGGTAGAGGCTGGTGTGGGTACAATTATTGCTTTAGTATTCTTAGCCATAAAATATGGCTGCAATTATGGAAGAGTTTTAAGGTGCCTAACAGTAAAATCCTAGGTTGCCTTGAAGAGACTGTTGTTAGAATTATGGATGTCAAGGTAAATTCTGGTGAGGCTCAGACGGAAGTGAGGAGAGCTTTTATAAAGTCTCTATCATCTCGGAGAGTACATATAGCATTAGCAACAGAATGTTGCTTGAAATGTGGATGTTAAATGCGTTTCTGGTGAGGCTTTAAAAGAAAATGAGAGACATTGATTGGACAATGGAGGAAGGGTGATGCTTTTTATGCAGTGGCAAAGAACTTGTCTGAATTATGTTCAAATGTTTGGTGAAACGTAGAAGTCGTAAGTGATGAACTTGGATACTTGGCTGACAAGACTTCTAAGCAGGATCTTCAAGGGGCTGTGTAGTTTCTCTTTGCTGCTTATAGTAAGATGTGAGAGGAAAGAGATGAACTTAAAAATGAACTGTGCATGAGGCAAGGACATCTAAGATACAACTATTGGTCTCTATTCATCTGGAGCAAAAGAGAAAGAAGGAAACTAAAGATTCAAAGAAGAAGAATCTAGTCTACAGGACTAATTTTCTACATGAATGATGACCTCACCTATCCAGAGACCAGAAGAACTAGATGGTGCCCAGCTACCAATACCTACTGTTCTGACCAGAGACACAATAGATGGTCCCAGGTAGAATGGGAGAAAATTGTAGAACAAAACTCTAATTCTATTTAAAAAAAAAAAAAAAAAAGTCAGACTTACTGGACCCATAGAGACCAGAGGAAGCCAAGACTATCACCCTGAGATACCCTTTAAACTTTAAACTGAAACTACTTCACCTTTCAGCTAAATAACAGATTGGCTCATAAAATAAACAATATTACCTGTAATTACTGTGCTGCTTTAAAAAAAAAATCATCTATATAAGACCAAATGGTCAACATTTACCCTAAAGCATAGATGAGAAGTTTGGGTGGGAGGGGGAGGGTGGCAGGGAAGCTGGATTAACGTAAGTGGAACAACCAGAATGAAAATATAGAGAATGTTGACACAATGTGGAAAGTGTAACCAATGTCACTGAACAATATGTATAGAAATTGTTAAACGGGAACCTAATTTGCTGTGTAAACATTCTATAAAAACAATAAAAAATTCAAAATAAATAAATAAACAAATTTTTTTTTTTTTTTTAAAAACGAAGCCCCGGTGGCACATCAGCTGCTCCATGGGAGAAAGATGTGGCAGTCTGCTTCCATAAAGATTACAACCTTAGAAACTCCATGGGGCAGTTCTACTCTGTCCTGTAGGATCGCTATGAGTTGGAATCAACTCAATGGCAACAGATTTGGTTTTTGGATTTGTTTTATGAGCAACTTAAATTATTCATTTATCTTTGTATCCCCTTTAGAACAAGTTATAGGTGCCTTGCAAATAATATGAACTCAAAAGTATTCATTGAATTTAACTGCAGTCTCTCTTAATTATGTGCATAACTTTTGTTTCAATAGGAATCAAAATTGTGCTACTGCTCATTACAGTGCAAATAAATTCTATAGGCCAGATTACCTGACTAGTTTACCCTGAGATTTATTGTTGCCTGAAGTTCAAAAGACTGGTCCCTTGACTGTTGAGTTTAAGGTTCAACAGCTTCCTCTGGTGGCCTCTAAGGGAAACTGGATTTATTGGTCATGAGATGTAACAGTCAAACCATAATTTCAATTTATTTTTAAAACTTAAGCTTGAGGTGCTCTTCAATAAATTTCAGTTTTTTTAAATCTATTTTATTTTTTGTTGTTGTTGAGAATATACACAGCAGAACATATACCAATTCAACAATTTCTCCATTTACAATTCAGTGACATTGGTTACATTCTTTGAGTTGTGCAACCATTCTCATCCTCCTTTCCTGAATTGTTCCTACCCCATTAACATAAACTCACTGCCCCCTAAGTTTCCTATCTAATCTTTCAATCAACTTCAGTGTTGAGATTATAAATCAAGTACGACTGAACAGTAAATTTTATTTAGCTTTAGAATCTTATTTCTTACGCCAAGAATAAATACAAGCAGTTATTTGAAAATTTGTTGTTGTTAGCTGCTGTCGAGTTGATCCCAGCTGTGTCCAGAGTAGAACTGCTCCATAGGATTAAAGTCAATGATTACAATCTCAAATACTGTAAATTTGATTTTAAAATATTAATATATTTTGAATTTTAATGTTAATAAAATATTTGATTAAGGCTAAAAATCAAAAGTTTTCAGAAAGTGATATATACTTTTATTTTTCAGTGCATGGGAGTGAATATATCTAGAAATGCAGTGACAATATATAGCACTATATATTTGTTTTTTTCATAATTTGGAAGAGTATCAGTTAAAATCTGTAGCATTCTAACTACATAATCAAATGCTCAGAATTTTGAAATGGAACAATTTAAAATAAAGAACTAAGTAAAATGTCAAAGGATTAAAAACCAAAAGCACAGATTTGAATAAGGCCCAACTCCATCAAGTAAGCGTGCTTGTAGTTGGTGGGTTTCCGGTCAACAGGGAAAAGCTGTCTGAAGGAGGTCAAGTTATGGCATCTCTTGGTGGGTCTCTGTGATCTAAGGCAGGCTTCCTAACGTAGAAGCTAGAGTTATCATATCACACAGTGATGTGCTTAAGCTTCAATGGATGGTGGTGTCGTTTTTAGTTGCCATTGAGTCAACTCTGATTCATGGTGACCCCAGGTACAACATAACAAAACATTGCCCGGTCCTGCGCCATCTTCATGATGGTTGATATTGTTGTGACCACTGTATATTCTGAATGCCTTCTAACCTAGGGACGCATCTTCCAGCACTGTCAGACAATATTCTGTTGTGATCCTAAACGGCAGAGTGTCTAAATTCTGACAAGGGGCCAATAGCTCCAGCTCACCAGAAAAGCTCTATAAGAGGACTCTAGAGAGAAAATGGTAGGGATCTTAACCTAGACCAATCTCCAGTAGTTCCAGAGAAGATGAGAAGAGAACAGCAACACTTTATGTTTGTGGTTGCTAATATAACCTTGTTTGAAAAAAGAATAAATCTATTTAAGTAATAGAAGCCTTCTTACTTATGGCATTAGGGTTCCCCTTTGTGTATTAGGCTAGTGGATTATCACATACCTTTATATTTTGCTACAAAATCACTTGGTGTACACTCAGATGCAAAGAAATTACGATAAACTATTAAAAATTTACTTGGTCTGGTCTGGACTCTTTTCTTTCCCCTTGAATTCCCTTCGCTGCATAGAACCTCTAAGCTGCCTAGGATTTCAACAATTATTTCCAAAGGGCATAATCTTTGTGAACAGTTCTGTAGAGTTTTCCCCCTATAGTTCTTTTAAAGAAATAATATCTGACCTCAGAGAAACATTTTATTAATGATATTTATTCAATTATCAAGGATGCAGAAGAGAAAAAAAGAGAATACACTGGTAATATGCTAAAGAAACGTTTGATAACCATTTAATATGCAACATTAAAAATGTTTTAAAATAGACATAAACATGTGGTTAGATGATAGAGTTTAAAATGAGTTTACCAAAAAACAAAACAACACACACACAAAACCAAAAAACGAAGACACTGTAACCCGTTACACAGCGATCACATTTGTAGGGATGATACAGTATGTTGCATGCCCTGGGTGGAGCAAACTCTTAACTCATTCAGCTGCTAACTGAAAGGTTGGAAGTTTGAGTCCACCCAGAGGTGCTTCAGAAGAAAGGCCTGGTGATCTACTTTAGAAAAATCAACGATTGAAAAACCCTATGAAGCACAGTTCTACTCTGACACACAGGGCATTGTCATGAGTTGGAATCAACTTGATGGCAACTTTTTTTTTTTTTAAACACAGCGTATGTTATAAAAAGATACGTACTGTTTTTCACTTATATATCTAAAAATCATATAACTTAGGGGCTCTTTCTTCTTTAGAAAAGCATTTGCTTTTCCTTGAATATCACCCAAATTCTAACAATATGCCTACCCATTGAAAGCTACCCAGTCAGGTATGCCTTAGTACTCTCCTTCATTCCTAATATAAAAAATTATATAAAATAGACCAAGTACATTTTTAAGAGCTTATCATGATTTCTTTTCATCGGAGTGTACACTAAGTGATTCTGTAGCAAAACCTAAAGGTATGTGATAGTTCACTAGTATAACATACAAAATTTTGGAACCCAAATGCCATAGTATAACTTTTCCACAAGCAAATGCAAATAATTAAAAAAACTTTTAAAATGTAACTATTAAGCAAAATATAGGAAAAACAGCCTCTTTATTGCAGGTTGATGGAAAATGGCAAATGAATGACAATGTCAGCTAAGGTCAATGATACGAAAAATCAATGAATACTCCTCTATTTGACCTTCAAACAAGCAAGTGCTTGCCTCGCTAATAAATAGTATCTTACATGTCATCAATGGCTATTAGTGAATTGACTTCTTTGGGTTTCTGAGGACTATATGTCATCTCAAGCTGAATTTTCTAAATTTTGCATTGTCCAACTCATAGACAATTAAAGCTCTTCATAAGCTGCCATCCACTTTAGTTGGAGAATAAGGAATAAAGAAGGATATTTCATTCAATACCTAAATGGTCTTCCTTGGGGTCTTTACTCGTTGGTATTCAGTTAGGCCCAATGAGTAAATCATTGCCATAAATAAGGCTAAGACAGAAAACATGATTTTTTGCAACACTTCTGTCTATTAGAAAAGCCATTTTGACCTCACAGTCAGGAAGCAGTTAGTAATACATTTTAATATATAACAGGACATAACTCATGTATGTATACCAACATGTGTTAGACCCTAAGCTTATATTCATCCAATAAAAAACAAAAAACTAAAACCTCAAACACTCTCAGGTTTTTATCACAATAAAATATAGTAAAACGTAAGACTCTCACCTTTGGTTCTCCACAGGTGTGAAGTGACTACAACATTTGTTACATTTGCTTCCAAAATAAAATAATTCCCACGTTTCCTTACAAACGGACTGGCCACAATAGCAGATATTTAATGTCAATGCTGCAGATTAATTCATTTATGGCCTAGTATTACGGTAAGAGGAGTTCTAACTCACAAAGCAAGATGTCACCTGAAGAGGCCTCACACAAGATGTATTTCAAAACTGAAAAGAAGCGTGTTGCTGTCAGTCTGTGAATCTAAGTCCGACTCACAGAAGAGAAAAGAGGTGAGAGAGGGAGGGAGCACTCACAGTGGTTCTTCCTCGGTCTGGAGCGGCGGCTGCTCCTGAAGGCAAGTTCTGAAAAAAAGAAAAAGATGAGCTATCAGTGCACAGGTGGGAAAACAGGTCATTTGAAGGTAAATCAGATCGCCAGACAGAGCTCTACCTAATCCGAAAACAAGGTGTGTGTATTTACATATATGTGTGTGCGTATGTGTGTATAAACCCTATAGGGCAGTTCTACTCTGTCCTATAGGGTCGCTATGAGTCGGAATTGACTGGATGGCAATGGGTTTGGTTTTTTTTTGTATATGCATATGTATATGTGTGTGTGTGTGTGCGTGTGTGTGTACAGTTGTGTATATATGTGTATACATATGTGTGTATGTATGTGTGTGTGTGTGTGTGTGTGTGTGTGTGTGTGTGTGTATTTGGAGCCCTGGTGGCAGAGTGGTTAAAGCAATGAACTGCTAACCGGAAGGTCGGCGGTTCGAAACCACCAGCAGCTCCACAGGAGAAACATGTGGCAGTCTGCTTTGGTAGAGATTTACAGCCTTGGAAACCCTGTGGGGTTGCTATGAGTCAGAATTAACTCCATTGCAGTGGGTTTGGTTTTTGGTTTTATATATATACATATATAGATACATATCAGCCTCACGTGTACTTTATAAGCCCTGGGTTTCAAATCCACTGACTTGTGGTTAACACATGGGTTCTAACGTCACCCTACCACCAGCAGCTGTCAAGTTGACTCAGACTCATGACGACCCAAAGTCAGAGTAGAACTGTGCTCTGTAGGGTTTTCAGTGGCTGAGTTTTCCCAAGTAGATCACCAAGACTTTCTTCTGAGCTGCCTCTAGGTGGACTCCAACCTCCAGCCTTTCAGTTAGCAAGTAAGCGTGCTAACCATTTGCACCACCCAAAAACCAAAACCAAACCCGTTGCCATCGAGTCAATTCTGACTCATAGCATCCCTGTAGGGACTCCTAAAACCAGACTACATAAATTCAAATCCCAATTCCATCATTTACTTGCTGCATGGCCAAGGCCAAGTAACTTGATTTCTCTGATGGGCGTAACAGCAGGGAATTGTTTTGAGAATTTTATATATTGTACTTTGTAGGCATATACAAAACTATGCTGTTATTTCTGGAATTTGTTCTATGTGGCTAAACACTTGGACCATTTATAAGGAATCATCACTTCTTGGCAAACATTTATTAAACTCTCTCCCAGGCCCAAGCTTGAGCCCACACTGGAAAGGATTTCTGCTCCACAATCCTATGCCCCATCCCAGTCTTCTGATGTTCAGCACCCCCTTAACTTCCTGAAGCACACCTCCACTGAAGGGGCCTGCCACTTCTTTGTTAGGATGAGGTTAATGTTTTCTATTCATTGTACCATCTGATGGTCATCTGCATTCCTTCTTTCAGTCACCGACTTAACATGCATTACTGAATGCCAGGTGTGGGCCTGCATAGGAACAACACAGTTGTGAACCAGATACAGATTCTCTGAGCCCATGGGATTTACCAGGCAAGGAGCTCTCGGGGTGCAATGGTTAAGCACTCGGCTGCTAATCGAAAGGTCAGAGGTTTGAACCCATCCAGCGGCTCTGCAGGAGAAAGACCTGGTGAACTGCTCCCATTAAGATTACAGCCAAGAAAACCTGATGGGGTAGTTCTACTCTGTCATTTGGGGTCACTATGAGTTGGAATCGACTCAAGGGCACCCAACAACAGGGTGTTGGGGCACAGACCTCGGTGTGGGCAGACCTGTGGCACACTGTGCACCATGGGTATCCTGGAGGGGCTCCTCTCTGAACAAAGACGCAATCAAACTTCTGGGAAAGAGAATGCTGGAGCCAAGGCCACTCACGAGGGCTGGGAGCAAGGAGAAGGGAGCAGAGGGAGGCTGCCCTAGCTTCACAGGTGTTGCCCAGGTCAGAAATTTAGCCTGCCTGGGAGTGAGTCAGTCGTGCTCAAGGTCAACTCAATTGACGTTGCATGATTGTGGGCAGGGAAGGGGGATTTTGAGCCCAACAGCATGGGTCTCGTTTGTATCACTTTCCCACCCAGCTGCCGGAGGACGTATGTTCCAAGTGCTTCTACAAGGACTCAAGACAAGCTGAAAGTCTGTCAAATAAAAGTGGTGTGACACCCAGGGTGATGTCAGAAATGGAAAGCATTCGTTTTTGGATCCTGATAAAAACTGTAGCCCCACTAGGAGTACCTGGGTGGAGTAAATTGTGAACCTGCTCCGCTGCTAAACAAAATGTTGGAGGTTCGAGTCCACCCAGAGGCAGTCCACCCAGAAGAAAGGCCTTGCGATCTACGTTCGAAAAATCGACCACTGAAAACACTATGGAGCACAGGTCTACTCTGACACACACAGGGTTGCCATGCGTCGGAATAGACTCCACAACGGGTTTGGTTTTTTCTTTTGTTTTGTTTTCTGCTCTGGAAACAGCCTTGCTAGCCTCAAGGGGGCAGCAACTGCATCTTAGAGTGAGCAGGGTCACTCACAGAAGCCAGACAGGATGCTACCAGCATGGCCTCCATCCCCCTAACCAGGAGGAGCTGTCCAGGAGCAGAGCAGAAGACTAAAGCCACAAATCCAAGACCAAGGGCTGAAGCGCCATGAGAGCATCTGAGGAAAATGCAGGCAGCACCTGGATCTTGTCGGTGGGCGAGGGACTTGGGCTGGGAGTCCCGCCATTTATTTATGGGGGCTCAGAGCCAAGACATGGTGGCTCACACTATGCCCCTCGCCCCAGCACCCGCACCGTGTACCCTCCAAATCACTGCCGAGCTAAGGAGTACCGGGGGCAATCAGAACAGAACAACATTAACTCCCTGTCTCAGGAGTGAAGAGTGAAGGAGCACTTAAAAGGTTGCAGGAAAACAAAACTGTGTATGGGCCTGATGTTAAAATCCTACTACATGGAGAAAATACCACTGGGTTTGAAATGACCTCTAAAAAGCACTTTAGTTTTAAATCTTCATCTTAATCCCGAGGCCTATAGCCCAGTGGGAGTATTCTGAGACACTCTCCTGAGAGAGGTAGCCTGAGGGGTGCCTGAGGGGCTGGGGGTGTCCCAGCCGAGGAGGGTGACGATGACCTGGACAAGGCAGAGAGAGAGGATGGAGGGAGCGCAGATGTGGGAGGGCGGGTTTTGTAGCTGCTGCTGTTTGGGGAGGCACTGGGAAGAACTCTAAGTAATTAACTATGACCCTGAGGAAAATCATCAATCAGGGAATGCTAAGACATGAAGCTGCAGACGTAGGGAGTATTTAGATGACTTGCTTGTTGTTGTTAGCTGACATGGAGTTGGCCCCCGACTCACTGCAACTCCATACACAACAGAGGAAAACGCTACCCGGGCCTGCACCATCCCCATGATTGGTTGGGGATGGGACCGTTGTGATCCATAGGGCTTTCATTGGCTGATTTTCAGAAGCAGATCACCAGGACTTTCTTCTTAATCCATCTTAGCCTGGAAGCTCTGCTGAACCCTGTTCAGCATCACAGCAACACACAAGCCTCCAGTGACAGACAGTGGTGGCTGTCATGAAGTGCATTGGCCAGGAATCGAACCTGAGTCTCCCGTATGGAAGGCAAGAATTCTACCACAGAACCACCACTGCCCTCACATGACTTGCTTAGGAATTTAGAATCCATCCTGAAGGCCTGACATCCATTTGTGACACTATCACAGTTGTGTTTTTGATAAATAACCCGCTAGTGAAGAAAGGATTTCAGGGAAAGAAATGAGGTTGGAGGCAGGGTGACCCCTGAAATTTTATTTTTATTGATGTGTACTTTGAAGACAGGGTTTTCAGTTCAGCGAGCACCTATCAGTGAAAGATAAATTGATAAGGCTTTAACTTATGCTCTCTGAATATTTTTAAAAAGAAATATTAAGTAACTCTGCATGTCTGTTTTGGAATAAGCTCTCCCTCTTAGTAGATTTTTTTCTTCCAAGGCTTGTCTTGCTAAGATTTATATAGGTCATCGCTAAGAAACAACAGGTTTCTTCTGTCAAGAAAACAATGCTATTGCTATAAAAATCCAGAAAGTGCAAAAAAAGGAACCTATCCCAGAACAACAACAATCTAGTGGAAACCATTACAAGGAAGGACAGATGACACGAAGCTAAAATAGTGTCTGTAAATTGTAACCTGAATTAATGGTGAAAGCAATGATTTCCTCTCATTGGTGCCACACTATCTGCCTTTTAAAGGAGGCCATTAAATAACAACAATAAACCTCCAGGGGAAGACACATGGGATTTTATTACAAACTAAGAAAGTAAGGAAACGGGAAGAGACTGATTACTTTTTGACCAAAATGACTGACCAGCAGACAGGGCAGTTACGAGAACACCTGAGAGAAAATTAAAGTTTATTTCTTTATGTCGCCTTGACTTTTCTCTATATGAAAAATCTATGTCTACATTTTTTAGTCCATCTTTTTTGTTTTAATGTTGTCACCTTTTACATATTAACATCTGTTTCCCTATTTTCAGTGTTTTAGGTTTGATTTATTTTTGTGACTTCCCTATCTGGGTTGATATGTGGTTGCTCTGTCCTGTGTTCTAGTCTCGGTTGTTATCTGTTGTTATTGATTTTCTAACCAGAGGACTCCCTTTAGTATTTCTTGTAATTTTGGTTTGGTTTTTGCAAATTCCCTAAACTTCTGTTTATCTCTAAATGCCCTAATTTCACCATCATATTTGAGAGAAAGTTTTGCTGGATGTATAATTCTTGGCTGGCAATTTTTTTTCCTTCAGGTCTTTATATATGTCATTCCATTGCCTTCTTGCCTTTCACGGTATCAGGCAAGTTTTCTGCCAACAAATCTTCAACAATTCTCTCTGTATTTTCTGTTATCCCTCCCCTGTTCTGGTACTCCAGTCACTCATAGGTTATTCCTCTTGATATAATCCCACATAATTCTTAGGGTTTCTTCATTTTTTTAAATCATTTAATCTGATTTTGCCTCAAATAAGTTGGTGTCAAGTGCTTTATCTTCAGTCTCACTAATTCTGACCTCCATCACCTCAATTCTGCTTCTATGACTTTCTATTGAGTTGTCAATTCTGAAATTTTATTGTTAATCTTCTGGATTTCTGATTGCTGTCTCTCTATGAAAATTAAAGTTTAAATAATAAATAACTTTATATGATTGCATTTTTAAGCATTTTTATAGTGAAAATTTCCAAATATACTCAAAAATAGAGTTCAAGGAACTTCTATGAACTCACTAGAATCCCAAATTCTGCAAATGGTTAAGTACTTGGCTGCTAACCAAAAGACTGGTGGTTCAAGTCTACCCAGAGGTGCAAGATAGGCTTGATGATCTACTTCCAAAAAATCAGCCATTGAAAACCCTATATAGCAGAGATCTACTCTGATACACATGGGGTAGCCATGAGTCAGAACTGACTCCACGGCAACTGGTGGTGGATGAACTCATTACCTAGCTTCAACAACCATCACCATTTTGCTATACTCATTTCATGTATAGCCCTTTTTCATTTTTGCTGGATATTTTAAAAGCAAATCCCAGTCATCATGCCGCTTCACCAGTAAATATTCAATATGCTGTCAAAAAAGGAGACATTTTCTTGCATAATCACAATCCCATTATTGCACCAAACACAGTGATAATTATTCCTTAGTTAATTCTTTAGTGCAATGGTTCATTTATTGCAACCCTCAAATTTCCAACTAGGTGTTCTTTCAGAAATGTGTTCGTCAGTTGTTTGGAATCCAGAGACCACTTCCCGCAAGAGCATCTTCAACTCATACTTCACCTGATGAAAAATAACTTTCCAACTAAAAATGGTAGAAAACAGTGCTTACAATATGGAAATGTTATATTATCAAGAATAATGACCTGCAATAAGCACATTTCCATGCATTTTTTGCCCACATTTTAAATAATTTCTTAGGATACTTCTATGCTAAGTGAAATTCAAGGATGAGGGTCATGTTAAGAACTTTGATTTATGCCACCACATTTCTTTCCAGAAAGTCTTGTAGACTAGAGTTTCTCATGCTTTAATGTGCTTTGGAATCACCTAAGCATCTGTTGGAGCCCTGGTGGCACAGTGGTTAAGAGCTTCGCTGATAACCAAAAGGTCAGCAGTTTGAATACACCAGCTGGTCCTTGGAAACTTTATGGGGGAGTTCTACTCTGTGCTATAGGGTCGCTATGAGTCAGAATTGACTTGACACGATGGCTAAAATGTAGAATCTGCAGTCACAGCCCTATATTCCACTAGGTGCTCTGAAAAACTTCATCAACTATTTAGCCTCCCTGAGCTTCGAATTCGTCTTCTGGAAAATGGCCGTGAATATGTAGGACCTATCTCATAGGGCCTTTGTGAAGATTAAATAAAGTAATGCATGTTACACTCTTAACACTGCTAACTTTTGAGAGAGTAGTTTTCAAGGGCAAAAAAGGTGGAGGAAAATGTCAGATTGTAAGGCGCCAAGTAGTAAGTGGGTAATAAAGAACAATGGCAGTGGGTCTAGATCACTCTTTCGAAATTTGTTTTTTGTTCTTGTTGTTGGCAAAAGGAAAGGTAGAGAGAGATGAGAACTTGAAGAATTTGCAAAATCAAAGAAAAAATCACTTAACTGCATTTGTAGGTATCTTGTCCCCATTCTCAGAATAAGTGGTGTTATGGATTGAATTATTGAATTGTTCAAAACATATATTGAAATCCTGGACCCTGTACCTATAAATATGGTCATGTTTGGAAATAGGGTTTTCTCTGTTATGTTAATGAGGTCATACCCTCATACGGTGGGTCCTAAATCTAATCACTTTTGAGTTATAAAAAGAGCAGAATAGACAGAGAAACACACAAACACGGGAAGACAGATGCCATGTGAGAACTGTCTGCAAGCAAAGGAATGTCAAGCATCCCCTGCAAACATCAGAAACCGGGTGAGAGACCCAAAGAAGGAACAGGCATGGCTGAGACCATGGTTTGGATTTTTAGCCTTGGGAACGGTGAACAATGAATTTCTGTTCTTTAAAGCCACCCACTTGTGGTATTTGTGTTATAGTAGCATTAGGAAACTAATACAGGTGGAGCCCAGGGCACTGTCCCCAAGCAGTGTCCCAGCTGCTGGGGCGAGGTAGAGGGAGGAGGTGGGGCTGCTATGTGCTCGAGTCTACAGCCATGACAGAGCCCAAGAGGGAGACAGAGATGGATTCCAACAGAGTTATCAGTCTGAGGGGTCAAGAGAGGAAGAACTGCCAGGCAGAAGACGTGGGATGGATGGAAACCAGGCAACTCAAATAAAAGTGAGAGGCTCCAACTCAAGGAATGGGAAGTGGGACCTAGAGAAATTCCTTGAGGGAAAGAGCATAGGACACATACAGCATGAATAGGGAGGGAAACATGGATGTTCTAAACTGTTTGGAAAATCCTGGCTCATACACCTTTCATTAGGTGGATCAGATGGAGGTTTCTCTAGGTCTGCAAAGGTCACCATGCGGCCTTGGGGTGCCCTCCCACTCTGACTCCAGGCTCAGGCATATGAGCAATGGCCAGTGCCATATGAGCAAGTGTGACACAAGCAGAGGCTAAAAGAGCTCTTGCCAATTTGGACTTGCTTGCCTTTTCACCTCTGCCACCACAATAAGGAGATGTGTGGGCTGGCCAGCTGGAGGAGGAGAGACACTGTCCCAGGTGCACCATCACTCCAGCTGATGGCCAGAAGAGGCACCCAGTCAAGCCCAGCCAAAATCACTAACTTACAGAATCATGAGCTAAATAAATGCCGTTGTCTTAAATTACTGGGTCTTGGAGTGGTTTGTTATGTGGAATTACTGTGTCAGTAGATGTCAGTAGATATCGTGCGCATGGCTGCCCCTCTGTCCCGTTCCATTCCCAGTAGGGTAGCTCCTATAATTATCCTACTTGGAAACTAGAACTTCTCCCACCATACACTCAGTTACGGGAGGCAGACTCTAGGAGCTTATTACAACAGGGAAAGATGAGACCTAGGAACCACTGAGATTGGAAGACCACAGCATTGATCATCTTAGCCAACTTGAAGGGTTCCATTTCAAAGTCCAAACAGGCAGCCAAGTGGGGAGGCTGTAGACTGTCCCAGAGGGATGCCCTCTCTCACTCCTTAGAGCCAGTAGGTATAATCTTTGTACCTGTCCTAGTTATACTGGAAGATACCCTATAGGTATTTCAGGGGGGCCTGACTAGCAGGGGGCAGCTGATGGCCATGTCTTCCTTCCCAAGGGCAACGTAGAGCAAGATAGAGTTCTGTCCATGAAGTTAACCTGAACGCTGGCCGCAGGTGCAGCCAGCAGCCCCACAGTTGGAGGGCACTACCAAGCCTGGACAAAGGGCAGTGCAGAGTTCCAGAACTCTTCTATGGCTTGGAGCTCTAGCCTCACCAGCAGCTACACTCTCAGGCACTGTCCACTAGGAGGCACTATGCTACCCAGGATAAGGGCAACAAGGCAAGATTCCACCCTGGAAGTATACCCAGTAATTCTTATCAGCAGATAGCAGGGCACTGGGCTCAGACCAAAGACCCTGGTTAACACAGCTGCTAACTGAAAAGTTGGAGGTTCAAGTGCACCCAGAGGCACCTCAGAAGAAAGGCCTGGCAATCTACTTCTGTAAAACCACCCATTGAAAATCCTATAGAGCACAGATCTACTCTGACACACATGGAACAGCAACTTTTTTTGTTTGTTTGTTTGTTTCTGGGTCCAGACTAATTTTGTAATGTGGTGATGGAATGGGATAGCCAAGTTGGCGTTGCCTCAGAAACAGGGAGGAGAGAAACGTTCTGAGAACCAGATGCTCAGGGCATTAGGCCCAACTCCCCCTTGGAGGCAGGGCTATTCTAGAGTGCTGATCTATGCTGGTGGCAGCACCTAGAAGTGTGGACCAGGCCCAGGTGGAAGCTGGACTGGCCCAGCCTTCAGGGGAAGGGGTTGTGGCTGGGAGGTCAGGCCCAGAGAAGAAACCAAAACCAAGACTCCAGAGGGGTCAGGTAGAACTGGAGAATGCAAAAGAGTGGTGTTATGGATTGGATCGTGTCCCCCCAAAAGCTATGTGGAAGTTGTAACCCCTGTGCCTGTAAATATGAGCCTGTTTGGAAATAGGGGTTTCCTTTTGCTATGTTAAAGAGGTCATGCTAGAGTAGAGTGGGTCCTAAACCTAATCCTTTCTGAGTGATGTCTAATAAAAAGAGCAGAACAGACACAGACACACACAGGGGAGACAGACGCCATGTGAGGATCCACCGACAAGCAAAGAAACACCAAGGAGAAGGGGTCGGCATACCCGAGATCCTGGTTTGTTCTTTAAAGACCCTGTTCTTTGAAGCCACTTACTTGTGGCATTTTTTGCTACAGCAGCCCTAGCACACTCAAGCACTTTCTTTACCACTGCTTACCTGGCTTGCCTTTACATTTAGAATAAAATCCACAATCTTTGTTGGGAGCTGATAATGAAAAATAAAGAAAGGCGCTTGGGCTCTGGAGCCTCACAGTCCAGGGTGTGAGCCTGGCTCCACCACTTGCAACCATGTGACTGAGAGGCCCTGCCTCTCTGCAACTCAGTCTCTTCAGCTGTAAAATGGGATCGTAACAGTACATACTCCATGGAATTACTGTGATGGTTAAATCCGCTAGAAGATGTTAGGTGCCAATACATGGAATAGTGCCTCACACAATGCTCAATAGATGTTAGCTGCTATTACTGTTATTATTCATTATTACCAAGGCCTGCCTGGTCTGGCTTCTGTCTAGCCCTTCTGCCCCATGTTGCTCCTCAACTCTCCCTCAGTTGTTGGGCTCCACTCTCGCCTTCTTTCCATTCTTGGCAAATGTCACAGGACGTGAAACAGAAACATGCTGGGGGCAATTTTGTAATGTGGTTGTCTGAAACTCCTGCCCACTAATGCCCTTTATAGATTTTTTTCCCTAGCATATTCACGATCTAAAGGGGACTAATGTTATGAAATGCTCAAGGGTGCTATGAAGCTCCTGTACATGTACCTGCGAGTGAGTTGGCGGATCTCATAAAGACACAGGGGTGACAACTCACATATACAATGCGAATAGGAACCTTTTTATACAAGGAAATAACTCCTAATGAATGCTGACACTTCCCCCCTGAACAACAGCTTTAAAATATTTAAAGTTACTGTCTATATCCTCTCAGACATACTTTCCCATGTCAATTATTAATCTCTCACCTAGCAATAGAATTATGGATGGTTCGGTGGTAGAATTCTTGCCTTCCATGGGGGAGACCCAAGTTTGATTCCTGACCTATGTCAGTGTAGGCTTGTGTGTTGCTATGATGCTGAACAGGTTTCAGCGGCGCTTCTACACTAAGACAGACTAGAAAGAAAGACCTGGCAATATACTTCCAAAAATCAGCCAATGAAAACCCAGTGGGTCACAACAGTTCAATCCATCACTGATCACAGGGATGACGCAGGACCGCCAAGCAGCGTTTTATTTCATTGTGCATGGGGCCACCATGAGTCAGGGGCTGATGCCAAAGCAGATAACAACAACAATTCACAAAATTGCTGTATTTTCTTGTGATTCACACCGAAAACAGGAATGTAGAAGACACCTGTGGCCGCTTCCAGCTGCAACGTTCTGATCCTAAACTCAAGGGGAATGTTTTCTATCCAGAAGTATGAGCGCAAGTGTGGTCATTATGTAGTGGAACAGGTGATAATTATGCAAGAAATAGTGTACTGCATTCTAGAAGGTCAGCTCTAAAGGTCAAGGGAGTGGAAATATTTATTAAGGAGGAAAAAAATGTCAGTTATGCAACTATGTGCAGAGAAAGGAATCTGGCTACTCCTCCATTGAAAAAATGCCTCCCATGTACCCTACCATGCTATGCTGCCCCTTCTTACTGCACCTCAGACCCAACTGCTATGCTTTGTTGGGAAGTCTAAAACAATATAAAAAACTAAAAACCAAACCCGTTCCCACTGAGTTGATTCTGACGCATAGTGATGCTATAGGACAGAGTAGAACTGCCCCATAGGGTTTCTTAGGATACGATATTTATCCAGGACAGAGTAGAACTGCCCCATAGGGTTTCTCAGGATATAATATTTATCGGAGCAGATCACCAGGTCTTTCTCCCAAGGGGCGGCTGGTTGGTTTGAACCACTGACCTTTTGGCTAGCAGCCGAGCATTTAACTACTGAGTCACCAGGACTCCTCTAAAACAATATACTTCCCTTGGAAATCTAACTTTGTGTGCCCTCAGACCCCTTCATATGATTAGAAGCTGTTCTTCCTCATATTTATTACCTGAAAGACACTTTAATGAACTCAAATCTTTCCTGTCCCTCTCCCACACACCATCCCCACACCAAGAGTGGTCAAAGCATCATTAATTGATTTCTTCATCAGAGAGGAAGCTATACAATTGCACCTTTTCGAGATTAGACGCTGATCAGATTTGTCGTAGCCAAAAATTTGTTCCCAGGCTGTAGGTTGTCTTTTTACTCTTTTGGTGAAGTCTTTTGATAAGTGTAAGTGTTTGATTTTTAGGAGCTCCCATTTATTTAGTCTCTCTTCTGGTGCTTGTGCATTGTTACTTATGGTTCATATTGTGTTTATGCCATGTATTAGGGCTCCTAGCATTGTCCCTATTTTTTCTTCCATGATGTTTATCATTTTTGATTTTATATTTAAGTCTTTGATCCATTTTGAGTTAGTTTTTGTACATGGTGTGAGGTATGGGTCTTGTTTCAGTTTTTTGCAGATGGATATCCAGTTATGCCAGCACCATTTGTTAAAGAGACTGTCTTTTCCCCAATTAATGGACTTTGGGCCTTTGTCAGATATTAACCGTTCATAGGTGGATGAGTTTATCTGGATTCTCAACTCTGTTCCATTGGTCTATGTATCTGTTGTTGTACCAGTACCAGGCTGTTTTGACTACCATGGGAGTATAATAGGTCCTAAAATCAGGTAGTGTAAGGCCTCCCACTTTGTTCTTCTTCTTGAGTAATGCTTTATTTCCATATGAAGTTGGTGATTTGTTTCTCCATCTCATTAAAAAATGCTGGTGGAATTTGGATCAGGATTGCATTGTATCTGTAGATCGCTTTGGGTAAAATTGACATTTTCACTATGTTGAGTCTACCTATCCATGAGCAAGGTATATTTTTCCAGTTATGCAGGTCTCTTTTAGTTTCTTGCAGTAGTGTCTTGTAGTTTTCTCTGTATAGATCTTTTACATCTCTTGTTAGATTTATTCCTAAGTATTTTATCTTCTTGGCGGCTATTGTAAATGGTATTGATTTGGTGATTTCCTCTTCAAGGTCCTCTTTGTTGGTGTGAAGGAATCCCACTGATTTTTTGTATGTTTATCTTGTATCCGGAAACTTTGCTGAAATCTTCTATTAGTTCCGGTAGTTTTCTTGTGGATTCTTTGGGGGTTTTCTGTATATTAGATCATATCATCTGCAAATAGAGATACTTTGACTTCTACCCTACCGATTTGGATACCCTTTATTTCTTTTTCAAGCCTAATTGCTCTGGCTAGGACCTCCAGCACAATGTTGAATAATAGTGGTGATAGAAGGCATCCTTGTCTGGTTCTGGTTCTCAAGCAGAATGCTTTCTAAATTGCACCTTTCCATCAACTATTCCATAGTCCCAAAAGCATCCTTACAATGATTGTTTACATTTTGTATCGATATATAGTCTATCTCTTATACTTAAATTTGAGCTCCTGCACCTGGGCCTGCCCTGCTATGTACTAGGGGACCACGGTATTTGTGAACCACTTCTTTGGTCTAAGACTACGCCATTCTCCAGCCCACCTGAAGTGACCTCTGATTCTCACCTTTAAACATATGATGCAAGTCTTGTCTTCTAGGAACATGGCATCACCTATCCATCCAGATTTATTAAACACAAAAATTTAAGAATTACACTGAATTATATACATAAAAGTGGTTAAAATGGCAAAATATTTGTTATATGTATATTGTTATTGTTGTTAGTTGCCATTGAGTCAATTCCAACTCATGGTGACCCCATGTGCAGAGTAGAACTGCTCCATAGAGTTTTCAAGGCTGTGACCTTTTGGAATCAGATCAGCAGGCCTGTCTTTTGAGTGCCTCTGGGCAGGTGGGGGTTCAAACTGCCAACATTTTAGGAAATAGTCAATCACTTAGCCTTTTGCACCACCCAGGGACTCCATATATCTTACCATAATAAAATTTTTTTAAATTTAAGAACTAAAACTATTTTGAAATGTGAGCACCGCATACAGGCTGCCAAAGAACAGGCTCTCTTTACAATTACATGTGGGTGTCGTCTTCCAGCATTTAACGCCTCCAGATTTTCAAAGTAAGCACTGTCCTGACTTTCAAAATAAGGATTCACAGAAAATTATTTGAGATAACGTTGGAGCTTTTTAAACAGAAAGCAAGTTGGCAAAGATAATTTATATGTTAATAAAAGGTAACAGAATAAAAGGAAACGTAGATGAATTTTCAAAAGCTATCAGTCAATTCATTTGATTGATTCTCACATACAGTAGATTGTTAACAATAAGAACAGCCAGTTCCAGTTGCCATCAAGTCAACTCCAATTCATGGCGACCTCATGTGTGTCAGAGTTTTACTTATTTATTTGTGAAAATATACACAGCAAAGGACACCCCATTTTAACAAATTCTACCTGTACAATTCAGTGACATTGTTTCCATTCTTTAAGTTGGGTAACCATTCTCTCCATCCTTTTCTAACTTATTCTACTACCATTAACATAAAGTTACTGACCCCCTAAGCTTCTCCTCTAACCTTTCAAGATGCTGTTGTCAATTTGATCCCACATAGATAAATCTTTGAAAGCGCTCAATGATCAAGGCAGATATACTTTAATAATTAAGCTAAACTGTTGTTTCATTCAAAGCAGACTTCCGGGGAAAGTTTTGCTTTTAGGTTTAAGGTTTAAAGATTGTCTCAGGGCAAGAGTTTAGAGTGTTCATCCAGCCTCAATGGCTCCAGATCTGGATTCCATGAGAATTTGAAATTCTGTTCTGTTTCTAACCTTCCTTTTGATCGGAATTCTTCTATAGAATCTTAGTTCAAAATGTTCAGTAAAGGTAGCCGGCACCATCCAGTTCTTCTGGTTTCATGGTAAAGGAGACAGTTGTTCATGGAGGCATCATTTCCTCCTCTGCTTCCTGACGCTCCTTCCTCCGCTGCTCCAGGGGAATGGAAACTATTGTGATAGCTTGGACAGCCGCTTGCAAGCTTTTAAGACCCCAGGCACTATGCAATGAACTAGGAGGTAGAAGCACTGAAAAACAGTAAGTATTAGGGCACTTGCCTGAGATGTCCCATGAGACTGTGACTTTAAACCTCCAAATCAAGAAAAAAAATCCCGTGAAGTGTTGGTCATAAATAAGCAGCTGCTCTTTTTTTTTTAAATGTGTTATTACACAACAACTGTCAAATCAACATTTTTCAGATGTACCACTTAGAGCTATCAATTATATTAGTAGGTTATGCAGCTCTTACTGTTAATCTGCGCCATGTTTCCCATCACCACAAACAGAAACTCACTGCTTCCCAAACAATGGCTCTTCTTCTCCCCCTACCTCTCACCCCTGGTAACCACCAATAAACTTTATATTTATATATAAGTCTCTATATATTTGCTTATTCTTGTCATTTTTTATGTGAGATCATACATGATTTGTCCTTTTGTAATTGACTTATTTCACTCAGCATAATGTCTTCAAAGTTCATCCAGGTTGTAGCATGTATCAAGACTTCATTTCTCTTTCTGACTGCACAGTATTCCACTGCTTTTATGTACCACATTTTGTTTATCCACTCATCCATTAATGAACACTTATGTTGTTTCTACCTTCTGGCTATCATGAATAATGCTGCAGTGAACATTGATGTACAAATGTCTGTTCATGTCACTGCCCTCAAGTCCCCTGGGTATGTATCTAGGAGTGAAATTGCTGGGTCAGATGGTTGCTCTATTTTTAGTTTTTTGAGGAATGGCTGCACTGTTTTCTACAAAGGCGGTACCATTTGACAATCCCACTAACAATTGATAAGGATTCCAATTTCCCCACAACCTTGCCAACATTCGTTATTTTCTCTGTGTGTGTGTTTAATCTTAACCATCCTAGTGGGAGTAAAGTGGTATCTCATTATAACTTTGATTTGCATCTCTCTGGTGGCTAATTATGTTGAGCATCTTTTCATGTGTCAGCTGGCCATTTGAATGTTCTCTTTGGTGATATGTCCTTCACCTATTTTTCAGTTAGGTTATTTGTCTTTAACTTGGTAAGACGTAAGAGTAATTTACTCATTCTTTATATTAGACCTTGTCTGTTACATAGTTCCCAAAATTTTTTTTCCCATTCTGTAGGTTGTCTCTTCACTTTATTGACAAAGTCTTTTGATAAACAGAAGTCTTTAATTTTGATGAGGTATCATTTATCTATCATATCTCTTGTTGCCCGTGCTTTGGTGTCATGTCTAAGAATTTCTTGTTGAGGATTAGGTCTCAAAGCAGTTCCCCAACATTTTCTTCTAAGACTTTTATGATTTTAGGTCATATATTTAGGTATTCGAGCCATTTGGAGTTATTTTTTGTATATGGCAAGAGGTATAGGTCTATCTTCATTTTTTTGCCTATGGAAATCCAGTTGTCCCAGAACCATTTATTAAAGAGGCTGTTTTTTTTTTTTCCCATTTGATGAATTTGACCATAGATGTGCATACTTGACACTGGGCTCTCAATTCTATTCTATTGGTCTATATATCTATCATTATACCAGTACCAGACCGTTTTGATCACTGTAGCTTTGTGATGTGTTTTGAGATTGGGAAGTGAGAGTCCTCCTACTTTATTCTTCTTTTGCAAAGTTCCTTGGCTATTCAGGGCCCTTAGCAATTCCATATACATTTGATGATTGGCTTTTCCACTTCTGCAAAAAATGCTGTTGGAATTTTGAGGGAGATTGCATTGAATTTATAGATTGCTTTAGGTAGTATTGACATCTTGACAATATTGAGTCTTCCAATCCACGAGCATGAAATGTCCTTCTATTTATTTAGGTCATCTTTAATTTCTTTTAGTAATGTTTTATAGTTTTCTGTGTACAGGTCTTTCCCTTCTTTGGTTAAATTTATTCCTAGGTATTTTATTCTTTTAGATGCTATGGCAAAGGGGATTGATTTCTTAATTTCCTTTTCAGCTTGTTCATTCCTGATGTATATAAACCTGGCTGAATTGTGTGTTGATTTTGAATTCTGCCACTTTGCTGAATTCATTTATTAGCTCTAATAGCTTTCCTGTGGATTCTTTGGGGCTTTCTATATATAGGATCATTATCATCTGTCAATAGAGATAGTTTTATTTCTTCCTTTCCAATTTGGATGTATTTTATTTCTTTTTCTTGCCTAATTGCTCTGGCTAGAACTTCTAATACAATATTGAAGAGCATTGGTGAGAGCAGGCACCCTTGTCTTCTCGATCTTAAGGGGAATGCTTTCAGTCTTTCTCCATTGAGTATGATGTTAGCTGTAGGTTTTTCATAAATGCACTTTATCAAATTGAGAACTTTCCCTTATATTCTTAGCTTATTGAGTGCTTTCATCATGAAAAGGTGTTGGGTTTTGTCAAAAGCCCTCTCTGCATCAATTGGATGATCATGTGGTTCTTTTCCTTATTCTATTAATGTGGTCTATTACATTGATTGATCTTCTAATGTTGAACAATTCTTTCAATCCTGGGACAAATCCCACTTGGTCATAATGTATAATCTTTTTAATATGCTTCTGTATTCGGTTTGCTAATATTTTGCTGAGTATTTTTGCATCTATATTCATCAGAGGTTTTGGTCTGTACGTTTCTTTTTTTGTGGTGTCTTTGTCTGCTTTTGATATCAGGGCTATGCTAGTCTCATAGAAGGAGTTAAGAGAATTCCCTCCTGTTCTACTTTTTGGAATTGCTTAAGAAGGACTGATGTCACTTCTGAAAATGTTTGGTAGAATTCCCTAGTGAAACTGTCTGGTTCTGGACTTTTCTTTGTTGGGAGGTTTTTGATTACTTCTTTAATCTCTTCACTTGTTATGGGTCTGTTAATGTCTTCTATCTCTTCTTGAATTAGTGTAGGAAGTCTGTGTGTTTCTAGGAATTTGTACATTTCATCTAAGTTATCAAATTTATTAGCATACAATTGTTTATAATATTCTCTAATGATAGATTTATTTCATTAGGTTCTGTTGTAATGTCATCATTTTTGTTTCCAGTTTTGGATATCTGTGTCTTCTCCCCTTTTCTTCCTTTGTTAGTCTAGCTAAAGGCTTGCCAATTTTACTGACCCTTTCATGAAACCAATTGCTGCTTTCATTAATTTTTTAAAATAGTTTTTCTGTTTTCTATTTCATTTATCTCTGCCCTAATCTGTTATCTCCTTCCTACTGGTTGGTTTGCTCTTCTTTTTCTAGTTCCTCCAGTTTTTTCAGCTAGGTTTTTTAATTAATAATCTTTTTCTTTTTTAACATAGGCATTTACAGCTATTCTTTCCCCTCTGAACACTGCTTTTGCTGTGTCCCTTAAGTTTTGATATGTATTGCTTTCATTTTCATTGGATTCTAGATATTTTCTAATTTCCCGTTTGATTTATTCCTTGACCCATTGGTTGGTTAATCATGTGTTGTTTAATTCCATATCTTTATGTATTTTCCAGTCTTCATTTTGTTAATTATTTCTAGTCTCATACCATTGTGGTCGGAGAAAATACTTTGTATGATTTCTATTTTCTTAAATTTATTAAGACTCGTTTTGTGACCTAACTTGTGGTCTATCCTAGAGAATGATCCATGTGTCCTGGAGTAGAATGTGTGTTGTGTTGCTGTTGGGTGGAATGATCTATGTATGTCTGTTAGATATAGTTCATTTATCATGTCATTCTGGTCTTCTGTTTCCTTATTAATCTTCTTTCTAGATGTCCTATCCATTATTGAGAGTGGTGTATTGAAGTCTCCCACTATTATTGTAGAACTGTCTATTCTCCTTCCAATTCTTTCAGTGCTTGCTTTACAAACATGGGTGTTTTTATATTAGGTGTATATATGTTTATGATTATTATTTCTTCCTGATGGATTGATCCTGTTATCATTATATAATGTCCTTGTTTGTCTCTTATAGCAGATTTTGACTTAAAGTTTACTTTGTCTGATATTAAGATTGTCACCCCCACTCTTTTTTGATTATTACTTACATGGATTTTTTTTTTCTCTCTGTCCTTCCACTTTCAGTCCATGTGTGTCTTTGGGCCTAAGATGCATCTCCTGTAGGCAGCATATGTATGGATCATATTTTTTTTACCCACTCTGCCAGTCTTTGCCTTTTGATTGGAACATTTAGTCCATTTACTTTCACTGTAATTATCAACAAGAAAGAGCTTACTTGTGCCATCTTGATGTTTTGGGTTTGTGTGTGCGTGAGACAGAGTTGAGTCTTTTTTGTTCTTTTTTTACCTCTAATTTTATCATCTGTGTTTTGTTACTTTTTAGTAGTAAGACAATTTGATTCACTTGTCCCTTTTTTGTGTATTTTTTTAAGATAATGTCTTCATGTTTACTGTGAATATTACAATTAACATTACTCTTTTATAACAACCTGGGATGAATTTTCAATAAGATACAAAAACTCTATAACCCTACAGTTCCTCTTTCCCCATTATATTGTTGATATCTCAGATGTGTTGATATCTCAACTTGTGCCATGAAACATAAATTTATACTTATTTTTATATAGATATTTGCATTTATAAGGTACGAATGTCATAACTCTTCCAGCTATCCAGTAAATAAACCTTGCCATTATTTTTGCCCAAGGAATTTCCTTTACTGGAGATCTTTCTATATGTGGCTTCAAGTTTATTTTTCATGTCCTTTCTTTCCTGTCTCAGGAACTCTTTTTAGTATTTCTTGTAGAAGTGGTCTTGTGGAAATGTACTCTTGCAGTTTCTGTTTGTCTGTGAATGTCTTAATTTCATGGTTGTTCTTGAAGGCTAACTTTGCTGGACGTAATATTCTCAGTTCACAGTTTTTCTCTTTCAGCACTTTAAAAATATCATTCCATGGCCTCCTGGCCTCCAAGGTTTCTGAGGAGAAACTGACATTTAATCTAATTGGGGCTTCTTTATAGGTCACCCTTTGCTTGTCTCTTGCCACTTTCAGTATCTTCTCTTTGTCTTTGATCTTTGAGAGCCAATTGTGATGTGTCTTGGTGTATGTTTCTTTGGATTCATCCTGCTTGGAGTTCATTGAGCTTCTTGGATGTCTAGTTTTATTTCCTTTATCAGACCAGGGACGTTTTCTGCCATTATTTCTAATCCTTTTTCTATCTCTTCTCTTTCTGGAATTCCCATGATGCAAAGGTTGGTTCACTTGATGTTGTCCCAAAGTTCCATTAAACTGTGTCCAGTGTTGTTGAGTCTTTTCATTTGTTGTTCTCAGTTCTCTGATATTTCAATTACCATCTCCTCCAGATCATTGATTCTGTCTTCTGCCTGTTCATCTCTGTTTCTCAAACCTTTTATTGAGTTTTTAGTTTCAGTTTTGTCTTTCAATTCCAATATTTCCATTGGTTTTCTTTTTTATTCTCATTTTGTTCATTCATTGTTTTCCTAATTTCTTTTAGTTATTTGTCTGGTTTTTTTTCTAATTCTGTGAGCTTGTTTACTAGTATTGTATTTATTTCTCTCATTCTATTAATTAATTATGCTTCCATAGTTACAATGTCTCTCCTGATCTCCTTTTTATTTGTGTGAGCCATCATTTCCATTCTATTCACTTTTTCTGGTATTTTTGTTGTTGTTGTTGATTACAGGACATTAGTTTTTTGCTTGTTGTTGGCTATCAGCTCTCCTCAGTAATTGTAATGACAACACTGTTAAATGGAGGAAATCTTTAGGTGGGTAGAGTCTTCAGGCCTTATTTGTTACTCCTCCCACTGCTCCTCTCAATTCTGGACCAGGTTTCTTCCCCCCAGGCTGCTGTTCACTGAGACTAGGAACTTGCACTATTCAATCTGTTCACCAGATGGTGACACTCCTGTTCCTCTATCTTCTCTTTTCCCTGCTGTATGGTACTTTATCACCTGTTGTGGTACTCTGTTTACTGCACATGGAGTCCAATCACTTGAGTTGTGTGTGTGTAGAGGGGTACTCCAGTGTGTTCTGCCAGTTCTTGTCCAGTGCCTCCCCTTCAGCTGTGGATGGGCACTCCCCTCTTCTGCTACAGACCAAGCTCCGCTCCCCTCCTCAGGGAAATTGCCATCAGTTTGTTGCTGTCTCTGCCAGTATTTGACGCTGGGAGTAAGGAAGGGGTTCAGTGTACTCCACATGGTGCAGCAGGGAGATATGCCTCGTAGAGCCTGACCAGGCATCTCTTTTTGCACAAACAGACTGTGTCATCACTGGGGCTTGAGTCCTGTCTCCGCCAGTTGGCTAGCTCCTCTAGATCCAAGTGGCCACAGCTCTGTGAACAAGTGTTCCTGGTGAGTTGATTTAATTGCAGCACTGGAAGGGATAGATGAAGAGACAGGGGTAGATTTTTCCCACTCTGTTTTTTTCTTCTTTGACTATTTCCCTCTGCCAGTTTTGCTGTTGTCATCGACTCAACTTTGCAAGTTTCTGTTGGGTCTGGAAGAGGGTAATTGTTGTATTTCTGTGTTTTTTTGAGGAAGTCAGAATTCTGAAACTCTTATGCCACCATCTTCCCAGAACTCCTCTCAATAGGGTTTTTAATGGCTGATTTTTCTGAAGGAGAATTTCCAGGCCTTTCTTCCAGGGTACATCTGGGTTAAGACTTGAATCTCCAACCTTTTGGTTAGAAGCTGAGCTCATTAACCATTTGCACTACCCAGATGCAAATGATAATAATAAATAGAAAAGCTAAAGTCAAGAGATGAGCTTTAAGTTTTCTCTGGGAATTTGCTGGTGGTGGGGTTTAATTCAAATTTGGGGTTCTCCAGGTGGCTGTAATTTTGTTATTAGTGTCCTTTTATATTTCTTTATTGGCATTATCTCACTGTAGAATCTCTGAGAGGTTACACTGGATAACGTGACTGGCGATGATTTGAGTGACAGAGAGTGAATTTTTCCACCCTGTGTACAGGGCGGAAATTGATTTATTTTATGCACTCTTCTGACTCATTCCTGAGTCTTCTTGGGGAAGTATCTATATTACCCATTACCAGTACCAGGGGGGAAAAACAAGAGCACCTTCATGAAGGGGAAGGTCCTGTACTTACTGACTGCTCATCCTCTCCCCTGAGGGGAGCCCCACACCCCTGGATGGTCAACGAGTTAGGAAAATAAAAACCTGGAGAATTACACAGAAGTGAAAACAAATGAGCCTTAGTTAAAGGTTTCATAACCATGAATCTCAAATATACTAAGATCAATTTAACAAGCAAGAAGTAGGGGCAACATGGCACTGTAGACAGAAGCACCATGCTGTCCCTGTGCAGCAAAGATCAGAAAAACTAAGTCAAACAGAGTCACATGCCAATCTTGAAACCCTAAGCATCAAATGAAGAGATAAAGAACTCAGCCAAGCACCGAATGGAATAAGAAACTGACCGAGAACAGAGAGCAAGGAGTGGTACATGCAGTGGTTCCCTATCAGCTACTGCAGCATGGATCCGCCATCTTGGATTCCTATCAGAGATCAGCAAACAGAGGGTACGAGAAAGCAGCTTCACAGAGCTTCCAGTAGGACACAGAACAACTGGTAACCAGAGATATAGGCTTTCCCACCCCCTGCCCTTCTTCACCCCCATTTAGCCTCCTCTGCTTCCTGCAGCCACAGTCTCCTGGACAGGAAGCACCCCGGTGTTGCTTGGATTCCACCCACCTGCACTGGCTGGCTCCCAGAGTGCCTTTTGTTGGCTGCTGGTGTTGCTTTTTTCTTCTGCTTCTTTAGATTTCTTCCTTACTTCTCACCACCTCCCCCCTCCTTTGTCTCAAATACGTGGCTCCGTGTGCCATCTTTGCTTCTTCCTGAAAGGCTGCGAAACACTGATTGACTGTGAAACTGCTTCCCAGCCAGTGCCCCAGGGCTTTTTTGTTTGTTTGCTTTGATTTGTTCTGTTTTGATTTGTTTGTTTTCTTTTTCTTTTCTCGGCTTGGGAGCCCCTTCTAGCTGGGCAGTACCATGTGGCTTAGAAGCTACTCCCTTCCTCTGCACAGATGCACAGGGACATCACTGGGGGCATTTCTTGTTTGTTTTTTTTTTCTTTTTGGTTTTGGTTTTGTTTCTTTGTTTTGTTTTCTTCTCTCTCTTATTTCCTTTTTGTCTTTCTTCCTTTCCAGTTTCTTGATTTATTCATTTTTTCTTTTACCCTTTTTTGTTTTTTTTTTATTTTTGTTTTCCCTCATTTCTCAGTCTCTCATCTCTCCACTCCAATAGCAAGCTCCCTTAGCACTCTTTTTTGCTTGTGTGTATGTTTTTGGCTCTTGTTCCTCTCTCCTCTCTCTCCCCTTTCCCATACCCATCTTAGCTCCACACATCACAATCTACCCCCTCCCTCCTGCCTACCTGCACTGTGTGCTGAACATCACACTCCCATGCAGCACAGGCACCGCCTAATGGAACCTGCCCTGCACTGACTCCCGGTCAGCACTGTCAGCCCTGGTATGTGCCACAAACAACCCATTCCAGCAACTCCCCTTCAGCTGGACCTGCCCTGCTGTACCATACCTGGTTGACTGACCCTGCCCATTGAAGGAGGTGAAAAGTATCATGCCCACAGACATGCAAACAACAAAGTATGCAGAGCCCACCTGCTCAGACATAACCAAATAAAACAAAAAAGCAGGATGAAACAAACAAATCTACAATCAATAAATGAGGAAAATAACCCCTGAATGCCCCAAAGACAGCAGATAATATCAAAACATTTACAAAAACAGGACAGGATGGTTCCAGTAGGAGTCCAAAATAAAACACCAGATGACCTTCCAGTAGAAGAAAAGGCACTAGACCTAACTGATAGAGAATTCAAATCTCTAATATTCAGAGCTATCCGAGAGTTTAAGCAAAAAGCAGACAAAAATGAGGAAAAAATAGACAAATTCATTGAAAAGCAGACTAATTCATGGAAAATACAGAAATTAATACAGGAACAAAATGCTAAAATAAATTCACAACTAGAAACCATACAAAACCACAGTTAGAAATCCAAAAGATAAACAACAAGATCTCAGAAATGGACAGTGTCATAGAAGGGCTGAGGAGCAGGTTTGAAATGATGGAAGATAGAATCGGACCAATTGAAGTCAGATACTTGGATACAACTCCGTTTGAGGAAAAATCAGAAAAAAGAATGAATTAAAATGAAGAAACCCTGAGAATTATGTGGGATACAATCAAAAGCAAAAATCTGCAAGTGATCGGAGTTCCAGAAGAGGGGGAAAAAACAGAAAACACAGAGAGGATCATTGAAGAATTGCTGACAGAAATCTTCCCCAATATCATGAAAGATGAAAAGCTGACCATCCAAGAAGCTCAATGAACCCCATATAGCATAGACCCTTAAAGAAAATCACCAGGGATATCATAATCACACTCGCTAAAACCAAAGACAAACAAAGAATCCTGAGAGCAGCTCGAGAAAAAAAGTCACATACAGAGGAAAAACAATAAGACTAAGCTCGGATTACTTGGCAGAAACCATGCAGGCAAGAAGGCAATAGGATGACATATATAAAACTTTGAAAGAAAAAAATTGCCAGCCAAGAATAATATATCCTGCAAAACTCTCATTCAAATATGATGGTGAAATTTGGTAATTTCCAGATAAACAGAAATTAAGGGAATATGTAAAAACCAAACCAAACTTACAAGACTTATTAAAAGTAGTCCTTCGATCTGAGAACAAACAACATCAGACCACGGCTGAATCTAGGACACAGGATTGTACTAGCCAGATACCAACCTAGGAAATGAACTCTTAAGGACTATGCAAAACCAAAAGAATTACAACAGGGAACCAGAGAGGTTAATCTGTAAATG
>NW_004444104.1:2109827-2110957 GCF_000243295.1 Trichechus manatus latirostris
AAAGCTGGTGATAGGGACCCCAAGGTTGAGAAGGGACAGTGTTGACATGTCGTGGGGTTGTTAACCATTGTCATAGGGCAATATGTGTACTAACTGTTTAATGAGAAACTATTTGTTCTGTAGACCTTCATTTAAGGTACAAAAAAAAAAAAAAAAGAATTATCTATGTGAGATCAAATTGACAACAGCAACTCAAAAGGTTTGATGGGAAGCCCAGGGGGCAGTTAGTTGAAGATAATGGTGATGGAATAATTTGGAAAAGGATAGTGAGAATAGCAGCACAACTGGAAGAATGTAACCGATGTCACTGAACTGTACATGTAGAAACTTTAGAAATGGTGTAACTTTTTGCTCTGTATATTTTCACCAAAAAAAAGGTCCTCCAAGGTTGAGAAGGGAGAGTGTTGACATGTCGTGAGTTGTTAATCAATGTCATAAAACAACATGTGTACTGACTGTTTAACGAGAAACTATTTGTTCTGTAAACCTTCATCTAAAGTACAATAAAAAAATTAAAAGAAAAAAAAGAAGTAAGTATATTTGCCATGTTAAAAATTCTAAACAGTGAAATAAATAGTATCCATTCAAAGCGCATATATCAGAGTTTAGTACAGGGAACCACTGTTTCACTCATAACTTTTTATTTCGTTATGGCTGTGGAACAGTATTTTCTGTATCTGGTTTTTAATTTCATTTTTCTAATAATTTATCTTTTTTTTTTAGTTTACAAAACATTGGCCCATGATGCTTTGGACATTTTGAAAGCCAGTCCTTTACCAAAGACAGTTCGAGGAGCACTGCTCTAGGGGGTGATGCTGGAGAATTTGTGGAACGAGCCAGATCCCAGAATGATGCCAAGGGGCAGCAAAGAACTTGGGAAGCAAAAAATCAACTTACCTGTATTTTTTAAAATAGCAATATATATTATTTATGTGCATTTATATATGCAGTAAATGTACAGAATGATGAATGGAAAGAATACTTTTTACTGAGATGAGAAGGAAGGAGATTGTGACTTGCAAGGGGTATATAAGCAGCTTCACTATATTGATTATTTTGTAATGGCTAATGTGTACACTGTTGTACATTATATTATTTTCATATATTTTTGAATGTCTCTAATAATACCG
>NW_004444104.1:2111057-2129713 GCF_000243295.1 Trichechus manatus latirostris
AGATATTTTAAAATATAATAAATAATGGCCTGACGTATAACGTAAAATTTATGTCTCGGTCCAAAATGGCTTGAAATGTATTATATTCAATTAAACCTGTGTTAGTTTACTGCCAATATAGCCGATTACATAATGAAGATTTTACCTTAACTCTATATTTTTAACCCTAGGTTGTCTCAAAAGGTAGTTGTTATCATCAAAGCCCCTATATGCCTGTCAAGAAAAATTATACATTACTTGATATCTGGCACAGCAGCCTATTTAAATCAGGTTCCTCACAAGATGAAAGTTTGTCGCACTGTGGGGGCTTGTGTGTTGTTGTGATGCTGGAAGCTATGCCACCAGTATTCAAATACCAGCAGGGTCACCCAGGGCAGACAAGTTTCAGCAGAGCTTCCAGACTAAGACAGACTAGGAAGAAGGACCCGGTGGTCTACTTTTGAAAGGAATCAGCCAGTGAATAACCTTATGAATAGCAGCAAACATTGTCTGATATAAGGCTGGAAGATGAGCCCCTCAGGTTGGAAGACACTCAAAATACGACTGGGGAAGAGCTGCCGCCTCAAAGTCACCTTAATGACGTGGATGGAGTCAAGCTTTCGGGATCTTCATTTTCTCAAAATGAGAAAAAACAGCTGCAAACATCGATTAATAATCAGAACGTGGAATGTACAAAGTATGAATCTAGTAAAATTGGAAATGGTCAAAAATGACAAGGAATGCATAAACATCAATATCCTAGATATTAGTGAGCTGAAATGGGCTGGCATTGGCCATTTTGAATAGGGCAATTATATGGTCTACTATGCCGGGAATGACAACTTGAAGAGGAATGGTGTTGCATTCATCATCAAAAAAAACATTTTGAGATCCATCCTGAAGTACAATGCTGTCAGTGATTGGATAATATCCATATGCCTGCAAGGAAGACCAGTTAAGACGACTATTACTCAAATTTATGCACCAACCCCTAAGGCCAAAGATGAAGAAATTGAAGATTTTTACCAACTTCTGCAGCCTGAAATTGATCAAACATGCAATCAAGATGCATTGATAATTACTAGTGACTGGAATGTGAAAGTTGGAAATGAAGACGGATAGGTAAGTGGAAAATATGGCCTTGGTGATAGAAATGATGCTGGAGATCGCATGATAGGATTTTGCAAGACCAACGACGACTTCTTCATTGCAGATACCTTTTTTTTCACCAATATAAACAGTGACTATACACATGGACCTAGCCAGATGGAATACACAGGAATCAAATCGACTACATCCGTGGAAAGAGTTGATGGAAAAGCTCAGTATCATCAGTTAGAACAAGGCCAGGAGCTGACTGCTGAACAGACCATCAGTTGCTCATATGCAAGTTCAAGTTGAAACTGAAGAAAATTAGAACAAGTCCACAAGAGCCAAAGTACGACCTTGAGTATATCCCACCTGAATTTAGAGACCATCTCAAGAATAGGTTTGATGCATTGAACAGTAATGACCAAAGATCAGACGAGTTGTGGAATGACATCAAGGACATCATACATGAAGAAAGCAAGAGGTCATTAGGAAGACAAGAAAGAAAGAAAAGACCAAAATGGATGTCAGAAGAGAATTTGAAACTTGCCCTTGAATGTTGAGTAGCTAAAGCAAAAGGAAGAAATGATGAAGTAAAAGAACTGAACAGAAGATTTCAAAGGGCGGCTCGAGAAGACAAAGCAAAGTATTATAACGATGTGCAATGAACTGGTGATAGAAAATCAAAAAGGAAGAACACGCTTGGGATTTCTCAAGCTGAAAGAACGGAAGAAAAAATTCAAGCCTCCAGTTGCAATATTGAAGGATTCTACAGGGAAAATATTAAACGACGCAGGAAGCATCAAAAGAAGATGGAAGGAATACACAGAGTCACTATACTAAAAAGAATTCGTTGACGTTCAACACTCAGAAGGTAACATATGATCAGGAACTGACGGTACTAAAGGAAGAGGTCCAAGCTGTACTAAAGGCATTGGTAAAAAACAAGGCTCCAGGAATTAACGGACTACCAACTGAGACGTTTCAACAAACGAATGCAGCTCTGGAAGTGCTTACTCGTCTATGCCAAGAAATTATATGGAAGACAGCTACCTGGCCAACTGACTGAAAGAGATCCATATTTATGCCTATTCCCAAGAAAGGTGACCCAAACCAAATGCAGAAATTATCGAACAATATCATTATTATCACAGGCAAATAAAATTTTGCTGAATATCATTCAAAAGCAGCTGCAGCAGTATATTGACAGGGAACTGCCAGAAATTCAAGCTGGATTCAGAAGAGGACTTGTAATCAGGGATATCATAGCTGATGTCAGATGGATCCTGGCGGAAAGCAGAGAATACCAGAAAGATGTTTACCTGTGTTTTATTGACTATGCAAAGGCATTCAACTGTGTGGATCATAACAAATTATGGATAATATTGCGAAGAATGGGAATTCCAGAACACTTATGCTCATGAGGAATCTGTACATAGATCAAGAAGCAGTTGTTTGAACAGAACAAGGGGATACTGTGTGGTTTAAAGTCAGGAAAGGTGTGCATCAGGGTTGTATCCTTTCACCATACCTATTCATTCTGTATACTGAGCAAATAATCCAAGAAGGTGGGCTACAGGATGAAGAATGGGGCATCAGAATTGGAGGAAGACTCATTAACAACTTGTGTTATTCAGATGACCCAACCTTGCTTGCTGAAAGTGAAGAAGACTTGAAGCACTTACTGATGAAGATCAAAGACCACAGCCTTCAGTATGGATTATACCTCAACAGAAAGAAAACAAAAATCCTCACAACTGGACCAATAAGCAACATCACAATAAACGGAGAAAAGATTGAAGTTGTCAAGGATTTCATTTAACTTGGATCAACAATCAATATCCGTGGAAGCAGGAAATCAAATGACATATTGCATTGGGCAAATCTGCTACAAAAGACCCCCTTAAAGTGTTAAAAAGCAAAGATGTCACCTTGAAGACTAAGGTGCAGCTGACCCAAGCCATGGTGTTTTCATTTGCCTCATATGCATACGAAAGCTGGATGATGAATGAGGAAGATGGAAGAAGAACTGATACCTTTGAATTGCAGTGTTGGTGAAGAATATTGAATATTGAATGGACTGCCAAAAGAATGAACGAATCTATCTTGGAAGAAGTACAACCAGCATGCTCCTTAGAAGCAAGGATGGCGAGACTACGTTTCTCACACTTTGGACATGTTATCAGGAGGGATCAGTCCCTGGAGAAGAACATCATGCTTGGTAAAGTAGAGGGTCAACAAAAAAAGAGGAAGACCCTCAGCAAGATGGATTGACACAGTGGCTGCAACAAAGGGCTCAAGCATAACAACAATTGTGAAGATGGTGCAGGACCAGGCAGTGTTTCATTCTGTTGTACATAGGGTCGCTATGAGTCAGAAATGACTCGACGGCACCTAACAACAACAGCACAAGATACACACAACAGCATCTTTTCCACGTGTGCCCCATTAACTATTTGAGTTGTCAGTCTTTTAAAAGTCTGATTTACCACCTTCTCTGGTAAACTGGCTGTTATCACAAGGCCCAGTAATGAAATTGTTACTGGTGTCAGAAAAGCTATGCTTGAAATTTCTATACTGAAACATCAAAATGAATTCATTCAACCCTTTCCAGGAGATATCTGATATAGGTCCCCTGCCACATCTGTCTCTATCTCTCTCTATACATATTTACATATTTATATATACATGTGTATACATGTATGTATCTATGTGTACACACATACACACATTCAGCAGATATAGACTAGTGTGGGAAAAATGCTACAACCAGAATGATCCAAAGCCAGAAAAATGGGATTTCGAATGACTGTGCAAATGCTGTAGTTTCTAAAATGGAACCAACAGCCTCAGGGAGCTAGACATTACCACACACCCCAAACCTGAGTTCACTCAGAGAATGGATAGAAGAACTGACAGCAATTTTCTCTGTTCACTCCATGTTCAGAAAAGGTAAATATTTAGCTGTGACACTGCTGGGGATATCAGAAGTAAAGGTTCTGGCAGGGGCCCATTTACTAATGGGGACAACCAGTGAGTTTAATTCTATAATAATACTGTATATGATTACTTATAAAAGGGAATGCAGAGCAGCATAAAATAGGAAATCATTTTCATTAGAAAGTACAGCCACCTGCTGAATGAATTATAGGTGTGCTGAGATACTGATTCCTTCCCCTAAGAAGCCACACAAGACTTAGGGCAGTCCTCTTTCATGAAATCCCAGGGAAGGGTCAAGTCAAAGTGAGACTTTGGGAGAATTGGTAAAACTCTTGCCTGGCTTCTGATTCTTGTAGTCAAATTCAACAGGGAGGGACCAAGTGATCCCAAAGACTAACACACCTACCCCTTCTGCGCTTGCTTCAAGCACCTAGGCCAACCTTGTCTTTTCCTATCCATCTAACAGCTGGTAGGATTTTAGCGTTCACAAGGCCAGGATGCTTTCACACAACAACCCATCACCAACCCCTTCACTCTCTACCCTAAAGTGTATCACTTTCTCCTCTCTACATGGAATATAAATCTAGTGTGACATATCCACTAGTAATTCATTTGTTAATACGCCAGTCTTGCTTACTACTCTGTGAATTCTTTGAAAAGAGATTTTTTTTTCAATTATACCTGTGTCTGTAAGCCTAACACAGAGTTTGGTGTATACATGTCATTCAATATATTCATCCAACATGTTTTCTGAATGGTTTTATATCTCAGGCATGGTGCTAGGGTGAGCTACTGAATGAATGAATGGAGAGATGGATAATAAATGACATTAATATTAGACCTCTTCTAGTACAATACCTCATTTTACACAGGAAGAAATGAACAGTCTGTTTTTCTTTTTAATTGTTGTACTTTAAGTGAAAGTCTATAATTCAGATTAGTCTCTCATACAAAAATTTATACCTACATTGTATGTGACCCTAATTGCTCTCCCTCTACTGTGACAGCACACTCCTCCTTTCCACCCCTGATTTCCTGTGCCCATTCGACCAGCTCCTGACCCTCTCTGCCTTCTCATCTCACCTCCAGACAGGAGCTGACCATTTAGTCTCATGTATCTACTTGAGCTAAGAAGCACACTATTCACGAGTATCATCTTATGTCCCGTAGTCCAGTCTAATCTTTGTCTGAAGAGTTGGCCTCGGGAAAGGAAACGAACAGACTTTTTAAAATCCATGTCTCAAACATGGTCCTTACCTTCTCTTTGCCATTGTGCTTTGCTGAACCTTTGGTTGCTGCTTCCCAGACCTGGCTCCCAGTCTACCTTTCTACCTTTAGTCCTACCACTATCTTGGGTGAATTCAATGTCAGTGTTAGTCCCCTTGTCTCACCTACAGTGACTTTCTCCTTCATCCCACCATCATCCCCAGTCACACCCTGGGCCTCGTCTTCTCCCAAAGTCTTCCAAAATCTCTAGAGTCAGCATCTTTTCCTCTCCTCCCAGCTTGCCTGTTCAGTTATTACCACTGTTATTGACCTCAATGGAAACTTGCTGTTACTGACTCCTGTATTTTCTCCCACCACCAGTCCTCTCCTTTCTTCCTTTTCCTCTTTATCCACGCACCATCATTTAAATCACATCCTTGCTAATATCCTAAACTCTCACCCCTCTATCTTTTCATCATACTCACCCAGATGAATTCAACTATTGGCTCTATCTGCAGCTGAGCTCTATTAGGAAACATCACATGTCAGGACAGATGAGACAACTCATGATTACCAACCCCAGTGAGGACATCAACCTGCCCTGCAATCCTACTATGCACTTCTCTGGTTAGCTCATTCTCCCACTTTCTATGGTGACTACTTCAAATTTCTGCCACTCTTGTCAATCTTCCAACACCCACCAAACTCCCTTCACTCAGTAGATGGCCTCACTTTCTGCTTCTCAGAGAAAATAGATGCCGTCAGACACAAACTTCGTTAACTTCCCACCACCAGACCTATATACCTATTTTGTTTATACTTATCTACTCTCCCTGTCCTACTCCATTCCAAAGCCATTCAGCCTCTGTCCATCTATTTCCTTGGTAACCTTACACTGTTAATTTTCTCTCCTCGTTCTTGTGTATTTGACTACTTCTTCTCAACTATACCTTTCCCATCAGCATCTAGCAGTTACCAGTTGGCACTGAGTTGACGCCAACTCATGGTGACCCCATGTGTGTCAGAGTATAACCGTGCTCCATAGCGTTTTCAATGGCTGATTTTCTGGAAGTAGACCACCACTAGGCCTTTCTTCTGCGATGCCTCTGGATCTGAACCTCTAATCTTTAGTTTAGCAACTAAATGCATTAACCATTTGCACCTCCCGGGAACTCTAATCCCTGAACCCCAAATTCCCCTCTGGCTACTGCCCTAACTCTTCCTCCCCCTCATAGCTAAAGCAAGACATAAAGCATATCTCCATTTCTTATTCCTTATATATTCTTCAGCTGGGCTCTACTATCATCCCAAACAGCTTACATCAAGGTCACCAGCGATGCGGATGCTGTGGAATTCAAGGGATATATTTTAGTCCTCAAACAAAGCACTCGACCTTTCAGCAGCATTCTGAAATTTTTGATCACTCCTCCTTATTAGACTTTCCCTCCTTTGAATTCCAGGATGCCATGCTCTGGTTGTTTTCCTCTGGCCTCTTCAACCACTCTCCTCTCTCTCCTTCCCAGGCTTATCTCCTACTTGGTCATTTTACAGCACAGTTCATGCACAACTGAAAGAATTACTGCTCGGTCCTGCACCATCGCCATGATCAGTTGAGGATCGAACTGTCGTGATCCATAGGGTTTTTTTTTTTTTTTAGGTTAAAAATAAACTTTATCTATACAGAGGTTTACACTGTTTAATCCTGACTGTGATAGCTGTCCACTGCAATGAACACATTCTAAAATAAAGAAATTGGCTTTTAAAAAATATATCAAGTCCAGAGTAATGCTAGTTCGCCTATCAACTATTTTCTTGCCTTAAAAGAATGCCAGAACACGAAGATTATTCAAATTAACACACTTTGTATTGCTGTTGTTGGGTTCCCTGAGTCAGTTCCAACTCACGGTAACCCTATAGTACAGAGTAGAACTGCCTCATAGGGTTTCCAAGGAGTGACTGGTGGGTTCAAATTGCTGACCTTTTTGGTTAGCAGCCGTAGCTTGCTGTAGCTCTCAACCACTGTACCACCAGGGCATAAAGAATAAAATGTATGTTTTTCTAAAAAGTATTTCTTGCTGTCATCCTACTGCTATCAAAATATTTTTTAAATCTTTTTGATGGCATTCTGACCATTCATAAAAGGGTGAACACTTTGCTGCTTGTTACCACACTCATCCAGATCCTGGTGATAAATGCTGTCAGGTGCTCCAAAATGGTAATTCAGAAAATGTTACAAAAAGTCCAACAATTCAATGACATAACTTATCTTAACTGGGCTAATGGAACAAGAAGCTGAAGAGTCAGCTACTAAAATTCTCAGTAGACTCAAACCTGAAGAAATAGCTCATGATTCTTAGTTATGTACAGGTAGTCCATGGCTTTTGATGGGGTTCCATTCCGACGACATAAATTGGTTCTGATGTAAGTCAAACACCTCTTCATTTTTTTTTAAAGTTGTCATTATTATTGCCTTTTAATTGTCAGTATCTTTATAAATCTGATCTTTGAGTAAACATAGGAAAATGACAACATCAGCAAATTACCCACATTATGCACTGCAACACTGTATGTAGTACATATTACTAATGGTAAGATGTACAAAATAAGTGCAGTTCGTCATAATTCGAATACGTCACATGTCGGGGACTACCTGTATCGACATACATGCTCCTCTGTATTTTTGGCTTCTTATTTGAAGTTTAGCTTATAAAACAACCTGTGAATTATGAAGCTGTATCATTTTACTGGGAATCGGTCCTATTTCAGAGCTCTAGCACTTTAAAAATAAAATGTTAACTCTGGGCTAAACTCTTTTGGAATTTTTCTTTTCCTGTCAAAAGCTAACCTTGGTGTTGCAAAAAACTGAATAAAATCCATCTACTCAATCCAAAACGGTCATTAAAAGGAAAAAATTCTAGGTAATTCACAAAATGCTTCCTCATGTCTTAATAAATATGAAAAAGAAACAATGCAGAGTGGGTACAAACCAGGGTTTATCACACCAAAGGTATATAACAGTTGTCACCCAGATATGACATGTGCATTATACATTCACACAATGGAGCACAGCTACTTGATCAGAGGAAATATAATTTGTCTATAGAAAAGAGCCAGCAGAAGACAGATTTTTCACTGAACATAAAAAATATGATTGAACCCCCCCTCCATTTTGCCTAAATATATTGTTTTGCTTGCAGATAACGTTTAAGACAAAGGCATTCTTCAGAAATTCCTATTAATAGACGGGGAATCTACTATGGCTATTGGTAACACTATACCACCATAGTTGATAAGCCCAAACAGTTTTAAAATTCTCACTCAACAGTGGATGAGATTTATTCCTGTCTTCACTTTCTATGTGTATCTTTTTAACTATACCTGCAATCTTTATGGCTACAGGATCCTCTGAAACTGGAACAAGCCCTTCTTTGACTTCAACCTGCTTTTCAGAGACCAAGGGGGATGTGGCAGGAGGGGAATACTTAGTTTCCACATAAGCCATGGGCGAGGAAGAAGAGGGCTTGGAATCATGGAAAAGATTAGCCCACGACTTAGCAGGCTGACTGGTGGGAGCAGAACCTGCTGCCGAGGCCACGAGATCAGCAGGCGGTGAAACACTCTGGGGTTGAGCAGGCTCCGAGTCTGTGCTTTCCACCGTGTGCAACTCCACCCCGTTGGCAGCTGGGCCCTCATCTGAGGATTCAAGTATTTGTCCATTAGCAACTCCAAGGTTCTCAGTAGTATCAGTACCAACATACGGTTGAGCCACAGCTGTCCTTAACAGGCCATCCCCGCCAGCCTCTGCAGAGAGGCAGGCCTGTTCAAAATCGGTCAGGTGGCACAACTCAGGCTGCCCTGCAGTCCTGGCATGACTGTCCAGTGCTCTGGGGAAAGGCCTGTCAGGCAGAGAGTCACTGACAAAGTCCAGGGAGTTCTCAGGGCTGTTACAAGTCCTGCGTGCGGCCGATGGGGGCATATCACCCAGGAATTCTGCTTCCTCCGTGCTTACACTGTTCGGGACTGCTGGATGGGCATGGCCATTGACCAGGGTGTCTGTGGAAATGCTACCATCACTGCCGTCTTTCAAGTAACTGTAATATCCAGGTGGCCGTTTTTTCTTCCTTTTGCATTCCGTTTGTCCAAGACCACCTGAGACACCATCATTTTCTAAAACTTCTGCCTCCACATTAGAACTAGTATCCAAAGCAAGGGGAGAGCCTGGGTACTGGTATTCAATGGAGCTGTAGTTTGCTGCTTTGTCCAGGTCATCAGGGATCTTTTTGGAAGTTGTACAACCAAGAATAAATTCCGGTGCCTGAGGGTTCAATGTGCTTGAAATACTGTAGCTAGGGGTTCCCGGCAAAGTGTCACCGGGTTCAATCACTTCATTAACTCCAAACTCAATTCTCTGATATTCTTGTCCATCGGGTAGTTCATCTGCAGCCTGTGTGCCACACAAAACTGTTCCACTGTATGGAGGAAGCTCAACTGAAGAACGAGGCGTCACAAAGAATTGATTGAACTCATCAGGGCTAAAATCTCCAAAAATATACTGCGGGCTGTGGAGGGCCACGGTAGCCCGTTTCCATGGGACTCGGCGCGCCTCCGGACTCCTCACGCTGCTTCCCCCGCCGCCGCTATCTTGTCCCCGCACATACACACTTGCATCGGCTGCCGCCTCCATAGGGTTTTGATAGGCCGATTTTGGGAAGTAGATCGCCAGACATTTCTTCCTAGCTCATCTTAGTTTGGAAGCTCTGCTGAAACCTGTTCAGCATCATAGCACCACAAAAGCCTCCACTGGCAGACGGGTGGTGGCTGCATATGAAGTACATAGGCTGGGAATCGAACCTGGGTCTCCTGCATGGAAGGCAAGAATTCTACTACTAAACCACTTGCCCCCTTTGTTTCCTTAAACACAACAGAATCCTTTCCCCCACAGGGCCTTTGTATACATTGTGGTCTCCACTAGCTTCCTCCCCACCACTGTTGCCTCGTTTCCTGTGGCTAGGTCCTGTGTATGATTTTGTTCTCAGCTTAAATATCACGTGCTAGAAAGGTCTTGTGGGCCATGCTATCTAGAGTTGTTCCTTCCCGAGCAGTTCTCTATCTCAGCCTTCATAGATCTTATCACACTAGCAAGTATTTTATGTATTTGCCATATACTTGGTTTTTGGTCTGTCTCGTCCACTAGAATATAAGGGTACAGAAGGCAAGGGCTGCATCTGTCTGTCCATTGTGACATGGGTAGTGTCTAGGACACTCAACAGTCTGCCTGGCTTTGGAACCTCCTCTCCCAACTCGTCCCCTACTCAGCTCCTCACACCCATCATGTTTGCCTCCATTACAGGACCATGGCACATGCTGCCCCCTTGATTTCAAGTCCTTTTTTCCATCCCCATGTTTGTATGGCTAAACTCCTACTAATGCATCAGATACCCTAATACCTGTCACTTCCTGACCCCAAGCAAACTCAGGCCTCCTGCTGTGCTCTCATGGCACGGTGTCCTGCTCCTTTATAACACTAAAACCAAAAACTAAACCCACTGCCATCAAGTCAATTCCGACTCATAGTGACCCTGTAGGACAAAGTACAACTACTCTATAGGGTTTCCAAGACTGTAATCTTTACGGAAGCAGACTGCCCCATCTTTCTCCTGAGGTGCAGCTGGTGGGTTTGAACAACCAACCTGTCAGTTAGCAGTTGAGCGCTTTAACCACTGTGCCACCAGAGCTCCTCTGAGAGCGCTACTGGGGCTACAATTTGATATTTCATTTGGCGATCATTTGATTAATGTCTAACTTTCCAACTAGACTATAAGCCCACAAAAGCAGGAATAACATCTAATTTTGATCACCATTGTATTCCGTGCCTAGCTCAATGCTGGACACATAATAGCTGCATAAAACATATTTGTTCAATGAATAAATTAAATGATTTTCCCGAAGTTACACAGCTTATTAGAGGTCAACCTGGGACTAGAATTCAAGATTTCTAACTCACTGCCTTTTGTGTGTGTGTGTGTGTATGAAAAAATACACCATACATTAAAAATGTATAAAATACATATGTATAATTGAAATAAAATAAAAGAATGCTCATGTCCACTTAGCTTCAACAATAAAATATCACAATTACTTTAGAAGTTTCTTGTATGTCTCTCCCCAACACCATCTCCCTCCCTATCCCCATACTCTTGCTTTTTGTTATAAGTATGTATCTCTAAATAACATATGATTTAATTGAGCATGTTTTAACTCTACAGAATTTGCAGCTAAACTGTACACATTCTTCTGGGAATTGATTTTTTATAGAGTTTAACATTACTAGGTTCATTCATACTGATGTGTGTAGCTGTAGGTCATTTTCACTGCTCTATAATTATTCTATTTTATGAATAAACCACCACAATTTCTGTATTCTTTCAAGAGATGGTAGACTTTTGAAGTTTATGGTCATTTTGAACAATACTGCCATGAGCATTCCTACACAGGAACTTATCTCTTGGTGCATGTGTGTGTGTTTCTCTGTACGGTATATCCAGAAGTGGAATTGTTAAGACCCACAGTATACACATGTTCACCTTTGCTGGTGCATCAGACATTTCTCATATGATATCTCAGATCTTCTCAGCCTCTTCCATCTCTGGGAAACTGGCTACACATTCTGCCCTACCTGTCTCTGCAGCAATCAGTCCTGTGAGGGTCCAACTTTATGCAGTTTCTGCCTCAGCTGTCTGTTCCTGACTCCTTCCTCACCACACTCAGATGAAGCACAGGTTGCTGGCTGTGCAGTCTGGATTCCCAGTAGTTGGAGGGGCCAGATGTAACCTGAAAGTACACGGGAGTCAAATCCTGATGGGGCAACCCTGGATCAATGAGGGGTTAGGTGGATAAAAGGTGGGAAGGAATGAGCAGGTAAATTCCTTCTCCATTCTGCCTCAGAAGGACATCTTGAGACATAGTCATTCACATGTCCTCTCTAAAGACAGATCCATTCATGAGCTCAGTCAGTCAAACATGCTTGATAAGAAGCAGTGGTTAGCTCAGTAATGCAACTCTCCTCTGCCTCGCTCTCCCGTGTCCTTCACGCCTGCTTGGGTACTGTGCTTCCCGGTAAACTGTTAGCAAAGAAACTTTGCTTCAGTCTTTATTTTCTAAAGAATCTAAACTAAGACTCTAGGTAATGCCAAGCTTTTTTCCATTGTGGCTGTACCAATTTCCTGCTTCCAACAGTAGAGAGTGAAAGTTCAATTGTTCTACATCCTCTTCAACACTAGGTATTACCCAGCTTTTAAAATTTCTGCCAATGTGGTGTGTGTAAAATGCCATCTCTTTGTGGTTGCAGTTTGCCTTTTGGCTATTTATGAGGTTGAGCATCATTTTTTGTGTTTATAGACTGACTCCTTGATGAATATACTCTTCTACTACTCTGCATTCTCTTCCTTTCAAGCCTGACAAATTGATCATACAGCATTGTTACAAATCAGATATTTGGCCGATGAACATTAACAAGCATAGAACTGCTTTAGATTTTCTTTGTGTAACCATGCAAGCAGGGGAAAGTCTGCTATTAAAAATTAAATAGGAGATTTCTGATTCTGGTAAAAAGGGGGTAATAGGAACCAGATTTAGTCTCTCACCTAAAACACTAAAAGAAAGAAAAACAAGCCCTAAATATACAAAACAGTGATTTTCAAACATTGGACATTAAGCAACATACGGCAGTGATCTTTGAGATACAGGAGACAAATGAGTGAGTCCTTGGATTGCCCTAGCTTATTGCCTGGAGAGAGTTCCCAGACTGCAGCACAAGGAGGAAGAATCCAGACCGAGCCTAGAGATCTCCTTGAGTTGAAAGAACAAGAGGTGCACACTTTAAAGTACAAAATGTTGCTGAGAGAATTAAAATTAGAGATACATTGTGTTCATGGATCAGAAGATTCAATATTGTTAATATGTCAATTCTCCCAAAATTTATCATTACTTCTTTTTCCTGTTTTGGGAATAAGAGGTCTATTACTTCTTGAACCAAAAAACCAAACCAAACCCATTGCTTTAGAGTTGAATTCCAGCTCATAGCGATCTGACAGGACAGAGTAGAACAGCCCCATACAGTTTCCAAGGCTGTGATCTTTATGGAAGCAGACTGTCACACCTTTCTCCCGTGTAGCCGCTGGTGGGTTCAAACTGCCAACTACTCGGTTAGCAGTTGAGCACTTAACCACTGCACAACTAGAGGTCTTTAACTCTTGAATCTTTTGATTTCCTCAAAGAATTCTTTGATTCCCCCAAAGAATGTGGCCTAAGGCAGGCCAAGATGGCAGAGTAGTCAAACGCTTCGTGTTCCTCTTACAACAAAAAAAGAAGTGAATTGGACATTCTAGGAACCCTAAGCATCAAAGACAAGGCTAAAGAATCAGATGGACCGACAGGTGGAAGGAAAGACAATTCAAAAACAGCGGAAATGGAGAATTATGGATTGTCAGCCTCATTCTAGCTGAACCTGCACAGTGTGGACACATTGAGAAGCAGCAGCATCTCCAGCTGAAACCCACCCCATGTGGTGCAGCTAAGCAGGATTGACTCTGCATGCACCCCCAGAGTCAGCCAGGAGTGACTCCAGCCCTGTGAAAATTAAGTGCATGCACACAACCCACCACACAAACCCCAACCCCCCTATGCCAGAGCCCCATGGGCTGAGGAGCTCTCCCTCCCCCTCTCCTAACCCCTCCCCACTCTGACACCAGTCTGGTGGCATTCAACACCTCCACACCCCCTAAGCTGGGAACTCACAGCCCCAGTCTGAAGGCACCCATCTTTTAGCCTACCATCAGCTTTAGGGGTCCATGGATTTGCAGCGCCTTCACCCCCTCTGGTCATTCATGCCAGCACCTGGCTGGCTGAGCCGGCATAGCGTGGCCAAATTGGGTCAAGGTAGGTAGCATTCCCAGCTGAAGCTCACTTCACCAGCTAAGCAGGAGCTGAGGACCCCTGGCATTCGACACCGCCCTATCCTCTAAGCCAGTAGCTCTTGGCCTGGCCCCAGGTGCCCTTCATTTCTCCCAACCACTGCTGCAGGGTGTCCACAGGCTTGCAGCACCATCCACCCCATCCAGTCACCCATGCCAGCACCTTGCTGACCCAGCTGGCACAGTGTAACCAAATTGGGGCAAGGTGTGCAGCATTTTCAGCTGAAGCCCACTTCACCTGCAGCAGCTAAGTGGGAGTTGTAGACCTGTGACATTCACCATGGCTCCACCCCTTAAGATGGGAGCTCAACCACCCATGCCAGGGACCTGAGGGCTGGCAGTACTGCCCACTCCACTGAGCTACCCACGATGGGGGCCTGAGGACTGGTGGCACCCCCCCCCCAGTCCCTCCATCCAAAGCCACCAGGCAACCAAGGACCAGCTACACAACATCCCCCATGACGCACTCTAGCAGACAGGAGCACGCCCTCCAATCAGGAACCCATGGGTAGCCAACATCCCCCTCCCTCGCTCCCCACTGCAACCAGAGGCTTGTGCCTGCTCTGAACACCCCCAGGCAGCCCTGCCTACCCAGGACAGTCAGTGAGAGTCTCTGCACCAATCACCTGGTAACCAAAGACCCAGGCACCTTTGTTCTGACCATCCAACATGGGTGGAGTGCACACACAACACCCAACCCAACAACAAGGAAGAACACTCCCTGAACCCATGGCCAGGTGACCAGCAGGACAGACATATCACTTCACAAAAAACACCACCTACATTCTCAGCATCCCTGCAAGAACAGCAAACAGGGACCCATGTTCACACACCTAGTCACTGTTCTGCCCACCTGAAGGCAGGAGGGGAGAGCTTCAATGTGGCCAGATTAGTGACCAGAGTAGAATATATGCCCAGCCTACTCAGATACTTCAAACCAAACAAACGAACAAAAATTCAGGATGCAGGGAGCAAATGTACAGTAAATAAATAAATAAAATAACTTCTTGATGCCTTGGAAACAACAGACAATACCAAATCTCATATAGAAGCAGGACAAGATAGCTCCAGCAAGTAACCAAAATAAAGAACCACAAAACCTTCCAGAGGAAGATAAAGCAATGGAACTACCTGATAAAGAATTCAAAAGACTAATATACAGAGCTCTCCAAAAGACCAAGAAAGAGATCAGGGAAAACACAGACAAAACCAAGGAAAACACAGACAAAGCAACAGACAAATTCAGGAAAACAATACAAGAACAAAACAACGAATAAATAGGCTACTAGAAATCATGCAAAAACAGCAACTAGAAATCCAAAAGATTAACAATAAAATTTCAGAATTAGACAACTCAATAGTAAGACATAGGGGCAGAATTGAGACAACGGAAGACAAAACTAGTGAGATTGAAGACAAATCGCTTGACACCAATTTGTTTGAGGAAAAATCAGGAAAAAAAAGAAGAAAAATGAAGAAAGCCTAAGAATTATGTGGGACACTATCAAGAGGAAAAACTTATGTGTGATCGGAGTTCCAGAATGGGAGCGGGGAGGGGAGATAATGAAAAACACAGAGAGAATTGTTGAAGATTTGTTGGCAGAAAACTGTCCTAATATCATGAAACTCGAGAAGATATTCATTCAAGAAGCTCAATGAACCCTATACAAGACAGACCCCAAAAGAAAGTCACTAAGTCATATTATAACCACACTTGCCACAATCAAAGGCAAAGAAAGAATCCTGAGTGCAGCTAGGGTAAAACAAAAAGTCACCTACAAAGGAGAACCAACAAGATTAAACTCTGATTACTAAGCAGAAACCATACAGGCAAGAAGGCAATAGGATGACATACACAAAGCCTTGAAGGAAAAAAACTGCCAGCCAAGAATTATATATCCAGTAAAATTGTCTCTGAAATACAACGGTCAAATTAGGACAGTTCCAGATAAATAGAAATTAAGGGAATATGTAAAAACCAGACCAAAATTACAAGAAATATTAAAAGGAGTTCTCTGGTTAAAGAACCAACAACATCAGACAATAATTCAAGATTAGGACACAGGACAGATCAACCAGATACCAACCCAAACAGGGAATTCTCAAAAATAAAACAGAGCTAAAAGACTGAAAATAGGAAACCAGAGACGTCATTATGTAAACGACGACAATGTCAAAACAAAAAAGAGGGAATAAACGATGTAGTTATAGAACTTTCATATGAAGAGGAAGTCAGGCGATATCAAGAAATGAAAGACTGGTTTAAATTTAGGAAAATAAAGGCATATTTCAAGGTAACCACAAAGGAAGCTAACAAACCTACCCATCAAAATAAAAAAGAAGAAAACCATAAAGACTCAATAAACACAAAATCAACAACAACTAAAGAAATGAAAAGAAAATTCACAAACAAAAAGAATTCAGCACAGAAAATTAAGTGGAACAAAGAAACTGTCAATACCACACACAATACAACAAAATGACAGCAGTAAATGCATACCTATTGATAATTACACTGAATGTAAATGGCATAAATGCATCAGTAAAGAGACAGAGAGTGGCAGAATGGATTAAAAAAAAATGATCCATCTATATAGTGCTACAAAAGACACACCTTAGACACAAAGACATAAACAAACAAAAACTCAAAGAATGGAAAAAAATATATCAAGCAAACGGTAACCAAAAAAAGAGCAGGAGTGGCAATATTAATCTCCAATAAAATAGACTTTATAGCAAAATCCTTCAAAGAATGTGTCCTTTCTTGACGCATTATGCCAGTAACTCTAACCAGTGCTCTTTTTTCATGTTGGCCTCACCATGAAAACTCTTCTTATGGCGGGAGAGAATGAAGTAGTCATGCAAAGACAGCAGACCACTGAACTCTGCTGTAAGAAGTTCAGTTTTTGTTAGTTACCATAGAATTGACTCCAACTCATGGTAACCCCATGTGTTACAGAGTACAACTGTTCCATAGGGTTTTCGCAGAGCTTAAGCATTTGTGACACACAGGGACTCTTAAGAACCTCAGTGGGGGGGGGGTGTTTCTTTTGACCACGACATTCACCATAAATTTCGAAGGAGAAAAAGAGCAAGAAGGGAAGTCACTTCAGAATATCTTATGCTGAAAGTTTGCTTGCTTGCTTTAGATAGAGTATATTAAAGCATGGACTTAATTATCTTTTAGAGCCCGTGGGTGGTGAAAATGGTTACCGTGCTTGCCAGTTAACTGAAAGGTTGGAGGTTCAAGTCCACCCAGAGGTTACTTGGAAGAAAGGCCTGGCAATCTACTTCCAAAAAGCCATTGAAAACCCTATGAGCACAGTCCTACTCTGACACACATGAGGTTGCCATGAGTTGAAGTTGACTTGGCAGCAACTGGCTTAGACCCAAGCCCCAAATCAATGACCACATTTGCAAACACAGGATTTCTTGCCCTGAATTTGTCCCCAAACCACACTTTTATCTCAAGGAGAGGGACATGAACACATTAATAATAAAGGGCAGCCAAGGTTCTCTGATGGGCTGCACTTGCAGGCAATTTGAGTGATGCTGCACTCATAACCCACATCTTCCTTACCAACCCCGCCCATGGTCTCTGCCCCAAGCTGTCCACCTGACTACTCCTCAAGGCGCAACTCCCCTGTCAGCACAATAGGCAGGGGATTGTCTTTTCCCTACTGCTTGGACTTCACCTTGAGCAGGCTTTCTCTTCAGTCTCTTTTCTCATGAGGCTTGCTGGGCCACCAGGCAAATTAATTCCTAGCCAGCTGAGCCCTCTCTTCTTTCCACATGTGTCAACAGAAGTTGCAGCAAAGACACTTAGTGTCTTGTTCTAGGATTCTCAATGTGCAATATTATCACGATCTTCTCTCATGCAGCAACATCCTATTCCTGGAACACATTCTCCTGCAGTTCTCCAACGACCTTTCAACTCATCCAACAGACATTTATGAGCAAGACGCCCTGATAGGTGCTGGGGTGCTGGTGGAGATAAAACAGACATGGTCCTGCTGCTTTGGCACTACAGCTTTGTGGGAAGTCTTTTGTTTGTACAAGGAAACAGGCAGTCGTAACACAAGGTGATCATGTTAAGGTTAGGGACATACAGAGTCCTAGGAGCAGCCACTAACTCAAACTTGGAGAGTGAGGGAAGGTTTTCTGGAGGAATAATGAGTAGGAGTAATTCAGGTGAAGGGGGGTGGAGTAGAACAGGGGAGAACATTCCAAACAGATAGAAGGGCAGATTCAAAGGTCATGAAACAAAAGTGTTCACTCTGAGTTTAAGAAATGGAAAGATCAAGTTCCGGCAAAATGGCACTCTAGGCAGAAGCACCACACCGTCGCTCCACAGCAAAGATCCAAAAAACTAAGCCAAACAGAGAATACAACAATCCTGAAACCCTAAAACATCAAATGAAGAGATAAAGAACTCAGCCAAGCACCAAATGGAGTGAGAAAACTGACAGA
>NW_004444104.1:2139069-2176105 GCF_000243295.1 Trichechus manatus latirostris
TAAGCCTTCACTTGAAGTACAATAAAATATAAAAAATAATAAAAAAAAAGAAAGAAATGGAAAGATCACTGTGAGTATATCAGAATGTAGGAAGGAGGGTGTGGTAAGTGAAATTGAAGGACAAGGTGGGCAGGCCAGGGCATGCTGGCCTCGAAGGCAAGTTAAGGAGTTTGAACTTTATCCCAAATGCAGTGGGAGAGCATCAACAAGTTTTAAACAGAGATGTGGTGATGGGATTTGCATTTTATAAACTTTACTCTTGGCTACAGATCAGAGAACTATTGAACAGAGGCAAACTATTGAGGTCTGGAGGCGAAGGATCCATTGGCAGTTGTTGCTGTAACCCAATAGAGCATGGATAGTGGTCTGGACCAGGTGGTAGTACAAGAGGTAGAGATATTTGAGGGATGTTTAGTAGACAGAATTGGTGGATACACTGGATATGGAGAAGAGCAGGAGATGTCTTGGAAAACTGAGATGGGAGATACAGGAAGAGGAAATGCTTTATAATTAAAAGTGATAAGCTCAGTTTGGGGCATGTTGAGCATGAGGTATCCAGGATGTAGACAGCCTTGGTATATGGACTAAATGAAATTTAACTATATGCTATTTTTGTTGTTGCTCATTTTTCAGGTCAGATAAGTTATTTATTATGTTGGCTGTATACATCCAACTTTTAAGAGCTAACACAAGTATATCCTAAATAATATTAAAACATGTTGGGAAAATAGAGTTTTTTATAATACTCTCTCACAGATATTCTTTCTTCTGAATAGTAACAACTTTATAAAGCCTCCGACAGCATCAGACTGTCCTCTTAATAAAATATATTGTCACGGAGCCAGTATTTGATCAATAGTGTTGAAAAACAGGTTTTACTCTTCTCAAACAAAGCTCCTGTTTCATAGCAGAGCTCCAGAAGTCTCCCACAGGCTGTTCTAAAGATGCCAAACAAAACAAATTTTTCAACAACAGCCAATATAAAGAAGATGGGAGAAAAACCCCAATAACCCAACTGAGAAATGAACAAAGGATATGAACAGATAGTCACAGTAAAAGAAATACCAAACAAGTTGCCATCCAGTTGACCCTCTCTCATGGCGACCCCATGTATGTCAGAGTAGAACTGTGAACCACAGGGTTTTCAATGGCTGATTTTTCAGAAGGAGATCAGCAGGTCTTTCTTCCGAGGTGCCTCTGGGTGCATTCGAACCTCCAGCCTTTCAGTTACAGCTGAATGTGTTAACGGTTTGTACCACCCAGGCACCACCAAAAGAAATACAATGGCCCAATGACCCTGAAATATATGAAAAGACTCAGAGTTCACCCAAAATAAGAGATATGTAAATTAAAACTATAGTGAAACACCATTTTTCACCTATCAGAGACGCATACAGAAAGGAGTTTTTCTAAATACAGTGTGTAGGGAAAAAACAGACACTATATACACTGGGTGTAAATTAATACAAACTCCATGGAGAGAAATTTAGCAATATTGCCAAATTTCATATACACTTAACATATTCTTCTAGTAAATCCACTTCAAGAAACTTTTCTAATAGATATACTTGCGCATGTGTGAAATGGAGTATGCTCAAGATTAGTTGCTGAAGCATAGCAATAATGTAAAAGTCCATCAACAGGGGACTGGTTTGTATGGTGTGTTACGGCCATCAAACAAAGTATTATGCAACATTAAAAAGAACAAAGAACTGCTTTACGTGCTGGTATGGAATAATCTCCAGGATATATCACTCGGTGAAAAAAAGGGTCTAGAATACTGTGTATAATATACATTATCACTTGTATAAAAGTAAGAGGTGATGGAAGAAAGTAATACTGGCTACCTCCCAGGAGGGAGCTGGGTGCCAGAAGATGGTAGTGAGGTGGAAGGCAGGAGGAGAGAGGAGGTGATTCTTCAGTTTATCATACACTGTATTTTTGTGCAAATAATGCACTCATTATACCTTTTTTTTGGCCGACCTCCCCCCCGGCCCCAACCCTGCCCGCACTATTTTTGTTAAGTACGCTATGCCATGCGTTATATGGTGGGCATGTTATTTGCATGAGAATGTTATTTTTTTTTTTTTAAATGGTATGCTCTTTTTTACCTTTAATATTTATAGCGTATAAATATATTGTTTTAAAAATTAATACAATTCAATTTTTTATCAAGAAGTAGAGTTCATATTGTTGTTGTTAGGTGCCATCAAGTCAATTCTGACTCATAATAACCCTATGTACAGCAGAATGAAAAACTGCCCGATCCTGCACTATCCTCACAATCCTTGGTATGTTTGAGCCCAATGTTGAAGCCACTGTGTGATCTCAACTCCTTGAGGATCTCCCTCGTTTTTGCTGACCCTCTACTTTACCAAGCATGATGTCCTTCTCCAAGGATTAGCCCCTCCTGATAACATGTCCAAAATAAGTGAGACGAAGTCTCACCCTCCTTGCTTCTAAGGAGAATTCTGGCTGTACTTCTTCCAAGACAGATCTGTTCGTTCTTCTGGAAGTCCATGGTGTATTCAATATTCTTTGCCAACACCATAATTCAAAAGCATCAATTCTTCTTTGATCTTCCTTATTCATTGTCCAACTTTCACCTGCATATGAGGCAATTGAAAATAACATAGCTTGGAACAGGCTTACCTTAGTCTTCAAAGTGACATATTTATTTTTTAAACACTTTAAAGAGGGCTTTTGCAGCAGATTTGCCCAATGCAATTTAATTACTGACTGCTGCTTCCATGGGCATTGATTGTGGATCTAAATAAAACGAAGTCCTTGACAACTTCAATATTTTCTCCATTTATCATGATACTGCTTATTGGGCCAGTTGTGAGGATTTTTGTTTTCTTTATGTTAAAGTGTAATTTATACTGAAGGCTTAGTCTTTGATCTTCATCAGTAAGTGCTTCAAGTCCTCTTCATTTTCAGCAAGTAAGATTGTGCCATCTGCATATCTCAGGTTGTTAATGAGTTTTCCTCCAAACCTGACCCCACATTCTTCTTTACATACTCCAACTTCTCAAATTACTTGCTAAACATACATATTGAATAAGAATGGTGAAAGGATGCAACCTTGATGCACACCCTTCCTGACTTTAAACCACACAGTATCCCCTTGTTCTGTTTGAACAACTGCCTCTTGGTCTATGTACAGGTTCCGCATGAGCACAATTAAGTGTTCTGGAATTCCCATTCTTTGCAATGTTATCCATAATTTGTTATGATCCACACAGTCAAATGCCTTTGCATAGTCAATAAAACACAGGTAAACATCTTCCTGGTATTCCCTGCTTTCAGCCAAGATCCATCTGACGTCAGCAATGATATTACTCATTCCACATCCTCTTCTGAATCCAGGTTGAATTTCTGGCAGTTCCTTGTCGATATACTGCTTGTCTTAGTCATCTAGTGCTGCTACAACAGAAACACCACAGGTGAATGGCTTTAACAAAGAGAAATTTATTTCTTCACAGTAAAGTAGGCTAAAAGTCCAAATTCAGCACGTCAGCTCCAGCGAAAGTCTTCCTCTCTCTGTTGGCCTTCTCATCAATGTTCCCTCAGACTAGGAGTTTCTCTGTGCAGGGACCCTGGGTCCAAAAGACACGCTCTTCTCCTGGCACTGCTTTCTTGGTGGTATGAGGTCCCCCTGTCTCTCTGCTCACTTATCTCTTTTATATCTCAAGAGATTGCCTCAGGATATAATCCAATCTTGTAGATTTGAGTCCTACCTTACTAACACTACTGCCACGCATCCTCCCTCATTCACATCATAGAGACAGGATTTACAACATATCGGAAAATCACACAATACCAGGAATCATGGCCCAGCCAAACTGATACACACATTTTTGGGGGGACATAATTCAATCCATGACACTGCTGCAACTGTTTTTGAATTAGCTTCAGCATAATTTTACTTGCATGTGATATTAATGATACTGTTCGCTAATTTCATATTCCATTGGATCACATTTCTTTGGAATGGGCATGTGTGTGGTCCATATAATACGGATCTCTTCCAGGTATTTGGCTAGGTAGCTGTCTTCCAAATTTCTTGGCATAGACGAGTGAGTACTTCCAATGCTGCATCTGTTTTTTGAAATATCTCAATTGGTATTGTGTCAATTCCTGGAGCCTTGTTTTTCACCAATGCTTTCAGTGGAGCTTGGACTTCTTTCTTCAGTACCATCGGTCCTTGATCATATGCTACCTCCTGAAATGGTTGAACATTGACCAGTTCTTTTTGGTACAATAACTCTGTATTCCTTCCATCTTCTTTTGATGCTTCCTGCATCGGTCAATATTCTGCCCATAGAATCCTTCAAAATTGCAGCTCGAGGCTAGAAATTTTCTTCAGTTCTTTCAGCTTGAGAAGTGCTGAGCATATTCTTCCCTTTTGGTTTTCTAACTCCAGGTCTTTGCACATTTCATTATAATACTTTACTTAGTCTTCTCGAGCCACCCTCTGAAATCTCTTGTTCAGCTCTTTTACTTCATCATTTCTTCTTTTTGCTTTAGCTACTCTGTGTTAAAAAGCAAGTTTCAGACTCTCTTCTGACATCCATTTTGGTCTTTTTTTCTTTTCTGTCTTTTTATGACCTTTTGCTTTCTTCATGTATGATGACCTTGATGTCATCCCACAAATCATCTGGTCTTCAGTCATTAGTGTTCAATGCGTCAAATCTATTCTTGAGATGGTCTCTAAATTCAGGTAGGATATACTCAAGGTCATACTTTGGCTCGCATGGAGTTGTTTTAATTTTCGTCAGCTTCAACTTGAACTTGCATATGAGCAATTGATGGTCTGTTCAGCAGTCGGCCCCTGGCCTTGTTCTGACTGATGATATTGAGTTTCTCCATTGTCTCCTTCCACAGATGTAATCAATATGATTCCTGCGTATTCCGAGGTCTGCATGTATAATCACCATTTATGTTGTTGAAAAACGGTATTTCCAATGAATAAGTCAGTCTTGCCAAATTCTATCATGTGATCTCCGGTGTTATTTCTACCACCAAGGCCATATTTTCCAACTACTGATCCTTCTTCTTGTCTGTTTCTAGCTTTCACATTCCAATCACTAGCAATTATCAATGAATCTTGATTGTATGTTTGATCAGTTTCAAACTGCAGAAGTTGGTAAAAATCTTCAGTTTCTTCATTTTTGGCATTAGTGGTTGGTGCCTAAATTTGAATAATAGTTGTATTAACTGGTCTTCCTTGTAGTCATATGGATATTATCTCATCACTGACGATGCTATTTATATTACTTTTCTAAAAAACTTCCATTATTGGCAAAATCTTTCCCACTATGAAAATCCATATTTTAAATAATCAGTTCTGTTTTTTTTTAAAAGTGTATTTTTAGTAAAATAGTGGGGACATATCTTTTTTTGTTGCTGTTGTTCAATAAGCAAATTAAATTATGATGAACACTAAAGTTTTAATAGAAGATCACTTGAATAAAAGTATCAGTAAGAAATACTGATTTCACATGGATGAATCTAGAGGGTATTATGCTGAGTGTAATAAGTCAATCACAAAAGGACAACTATTGTATGAGACCACTACTATAACAACTCAAAAAAGGCTTCCATACAGAAAAAAAAAAACCTTTGATGGTGATGAGGGAGGGGAAATCACTAAGTAGATAGTAGACAAATGTTAACTTTGGTGAGGGGAAAGAGTACACACGATACAGCGGAAGTTAGCACAACCTGACCAAGGCAAAGTGTTAGAAGCTTCCTTGACACATTCAAACACCTTGAGGGGCCGAGTTACTTGGGCTGAGGGCTGGGGACCATGGTCTCGGGGGACATCTAGCTCAACTGACAAAACATAGTTCATAAAGAAAGTGTTCTACATCCTACTTTGGTGAGTAGCTTCTAGGGTCTTAAAAGCTTGTCAGCGGCCATCTAAGATACATCACGTTCAGAGCAAAAGAGAAAGAAGAAAACCAAACACACAAGGAAAATATTAGTCCAAAGGACTAATGGACCACATGAACCATAGCCTCTACCAGCCTGAGACCAGAACTAGATGGTGGCCAGTTACTACCACTGACTGCTCTGACAGGAATCACAATAGAGGGTCCTGGACAGAGCGGGAGAAAAATGTAGAATAAAATTCAAATTCACAAAAAAGAGCAGACTTACTGATCTGACAGAGACTGGAGGAACCCCCGAGACTATGGCCCCTGGACACCCTGTTACCTCAAAATTTAAGCCACTCCTGAAGTCTACCTTTCAGCCAAGGATTAGACAGACCTATAAAACAAACAATAAAACACATGAGGAATGTGCTTCTTAGCTCAATCAAAGATATGAGACCAAATAGGAACATCTGCCCAAAAGCAAAGATAGAAGGGACAGGAAAACTGGACAAATGGACACGGAGAACCCACGGTGGAAACAGAAAGGGGGAGAGTGCTAACAATTGTGGGGAGTGCAACCAATGTCATAAGACAATTTGTGTATGAATTTTTGAATGAGAAACTAATATGCACTGTAAACTTTCACCTAAAACACAATAAAATTTGAGAAAAAAGAAATTCTGATTTATATCATTTGACTAATTCACACATAACTTTAGCCCACCTGCTTGAACAATCTCGCTCCTTGTAATCTGTCTTCATAAATCAGATCCCAACGAAAATTCCAAATGCACCCTTTCCAACAAAATAATCAAGGATGAACTATTTTAAAATAAATATCCCTTGCCACGCCTTCAGTCCATGGGCAGACACTTCCTTCCACCGGGGTGGTCGCTGGCCATGTGTCTGACTTGCTATCTGCCCCACTGAGCCAGTTGGCTGGTGCCTTTCAGCTGCCTCAGACTTCTACTTTTTCTCTGATGTTGCTAAACCCAGTAAGCCATAACTAACACAAAGTACCTGAGATTAAATTTTAACAGGTATTATACTCATCAAGTCTTGATAGTGTTGCCTCCTGTTGTCTTTTAGGAGAACAGTGATGGTTCAGCGGTAGAATTCTCACCTTTGATGCGAGAGACCCAGGTTTGATTCCCAGCCAAGGCACCTAATGCGCAGTCACCATCTGTCAGTGGAGGCTTGTGTGTTGCTATAATGCTGAGCAGGTTTCAGCGGTGCTTCTGGACTAAGTTGGACTAGGGAGAAAGGCCTGGCAATCTACTTTAGAAAATCAGCCATGAAAACTCTATGGATCACAATGGTCTGATCCACAACCAATCATGGGGATGGCGCAGGACTGGGCAGCCTTTTATTCAGTTGTGCACAGGGCCACCATAAGTTGGGGGCCAGTGAGACAGCAGCTGACATTTGTCTCCTAGACCTCTGATTAGTCACTTGAAAAGATCTTTTATTTTCCCTTCTGTTAATGTGAAAAATTCCACTAAAAAAAGGTAGTTTTTACAGAAACTCTATCATTTGTCAACATTCTTGGAAGGTTCTTTCACTTTTCCCATTTTGAATATGAAAACAAAGACCTAAATTGTTTTCTAAAGGAATCGGCCCTATTTTATTTTTTTCTTTCTGCAGGTCCTCTTCACTAGTGGCATTTTAACTTTTCTTGTTTATTGTCCTAAATATCTTAATATATAGTTTGCAGTGTGGTTTTGGAGAGTAGCCAATTTGAAATGAAAATTTTTACATCTGTTATTTATTGTGGGAGAAAAAACTGTCTACACTTTGGATAATCAAGACACCAAACTTTCCAAATCCAAGGCTTTCACACATAATTGCATAGCCAAATTCTTACTGGTCAAATCATGTCTTTTGCGGGGTGGGAGGAGCCCGATTCAATGGCTTACTGCCTAAGTTGGTTGAACATCAACATTGGATTTATTTGGGCAGATTCTCAGACTAACAATGATTGATATTTAACTCTAAAAAGTGCTTAAACTTGAAAGAACAATGATGAATCTGTGAAGCATCTCATAACATGGATGAAACTGGAGGACATTATGCTGAGTGAAATAAGTCATCACGAAAGGACAAATATTGTATAAGACCTCTATTGTAAAAACCCATGAAAAAGTTCACACACAAAATGTAACAATCTTTGTTGGTTACAAGGGATGGGAGGGCTGTGGGGGAATACTAAATAGGCAATAGATAAGTGGTACCTTGGGTGAAGGGGGAGACAGTACACAATACAGGGGAAACCAGCACAACTTGTACAAGGAAAGGTCATGGAAGCTCCATAGACACATCCAAACTCCCTGAGGGACTAAATTGCTGGGTGGAGGGCTGTGGGGACCATGGCCTCAGGGAACATCTAGCTCAATTGGCACAACACAGTTTATAAAGACAATGTCCTACATTCTACCCTGGTGAGTAGCATCTGGGGTCTTAAAAGCCTGTGAGCAGCCATCTAAGATACTCCACTGGTCTCATCCCTTCAGGAGCAATGGAGAATGAAGAGAACAGGATACAAGGAAAAGATTAGTCCATAGCACTAATGGACCACAGCTACCAAGGCCTCCACCAGACTAAGTCCAGTACAGCTACAAGGTGCCCGGCTACCACCACTGACTGCTCTGACCGGGATCACAACAGAGGGTTCTGGACAGAGCTGGAGAAGGATGTAGAACATAATTCTAGCTAAGAAAAAAAAACACCAGATTTACTGGCCTAAAGGAGACTGGAGAAACCCTGAGAGTATGGCCCCCAGACACCCTTTTAGCTCAGTGGTGAAGTCATTTCTGAGGTTCACCGTTCAGCTGGGGAGTGGACAGCCCCGTAAAACCAAACGGGACTAATGAGGTACAGCAGTCCAGGGACAAGGGCCAGAAGGCAGAAGGGACAGGAAAGCTGGTAATAGGGAACCCAAGGTTGAATAAGGATACTGTTGATGTGTTGTGAGGTTGTTAACCATTGTCATAGGGCAACATGTGTAATAACCGTTAAATGAGAAACTATTTGTTCTGTAAGCCTTCATCTAAAGTGAGAACAGCAGCACAATTGGAAAAGCGTAGTCAATGTCAATGAACTGTGCATGTAGAAATTTTTGAAATGGTGTATCTTTGGCTATGTATATTTTCACCAAAAAAAAAGATTAAGAAGGTAGAGGGTTGACATGTTGGGGGGTTGTTAACCAATGTCATAAAACAATATGTGTACTACTGTTTCATGAGAAACTATTTGTTCTGTAAGCCTTCACCTGAAGCACAATTAAAAAAAAAAAAAGTGCTCTTTAAACTTTTCTTCAAAGAATATTCCTACAATCAGGGGAACTGCTGATTTTCACATTACTCCAGCTATCTTTCATCCCATTAAAAATGCAGGTATTTTATAAAGAGTGTTGTTCCTCATTTTCAGATCAGATCAGTCTCTAAAATCATACTTACTCTCTAAATAGAGACATGGCCACTAAAAGAAAACCTGATGAATAAAATCCCAAGGTTATAAACTGTATAAACTAAGAGATCTATTCTTATTATGAATGAATGCTTCATTTTGCTAGCATATTCAGTATAAACCAAAAACCTGTTGCCATTGAGTCAATTTCGACTCAGCAACCCTACAGGACACAGTAGAACTGCCTCCATAGGGTTCCCAAGGATTAGCTGGTGGATTTGAACTGCCGACCTTTTGGTTAGCAGCTGAGCTCTTTAACCACTTCACCACCAGGGCTCCATGTTCAGTACAGGTATCATTTTAGTTGGATGCCCTAGTTCATTTGAGATAAAAATTCAGCTAACAAAATTCAAAACTTTTCAAGATTGCATATGTTGTGTAAAGTAATGGTTAACTGTTCATCACTTTGAATATACCATAGTTCACTGCATATAAGTAGAAAAGGAGATCTTCTCAGTTTCTAATCAAAGCCAATTACAGGGATTTGGGTAGAGGGTCCATCCTGAGATAGTCTTCCTGAGGTCTAACACAATAAAAACAGAAGCTGTCTCCAGAGACCATGATATCTCTACAAAATATGGCTTCTGTGTGGCTCTGACGCTTTTGCAAGGCCGAGAAGTTCTCACGGTCAAGATGTAGAAGCCAAGAACACTGAAAGACAATAATATTTTATGAACCAAAATGAACGAACCATAAATCAAAACAATAAGTAGAGCTGAGAAATTCTCCCCTCTAAAAATGTTCCCAGAGAGATTTTCCCAACCTTGTGCATGAAAATGGGGAGATATATTATCATTGACCATTGCAACCTCATTAGGGACACTGGAAGACTCGTGGGTAAAAGGCAAAGGGACTGATGTTTGAGAAGCATTTGGGATTCTTAGAGAAGACATTCCATTTAGGCTCCTTTTTAGAAAGAATTCTAGAACTATAGGGTTGCTATGAGTCGGAATCAACTCTATGGCAACGGGTTAAGGGATCTTAAAAATTATCTAATCAAAGCCCTCCTCCTACAAATAAGAAAACTAAATCCCCGGGAATTTGACTTGCTAAATATTAATTTGTATTAGAAACGAGACCCACACCAGGACTCCTGATTTTCCTCCAGCACCCTTTCCTCTATGCCTCAGCCATCCAAACACAATTTTCAGTAGTCCTAATCTTCATTTGACAAAAGCTTTGTGCAACCAAAATGCATTTCAGTTGTTTGAAATTTGGCACGTATTTTCCTTAGAAATAGGATATATGCTGAGTAGGGCCCCAGGCCAGTCCAAAATGCCTAATATGTACTGGTGAAACAGTAGTATACTAAAACATACCTTCGAACTAAGCATCCCTAAAATTGAATTTACTGTTCCAACTGGGAATGCCAGGAACAACGGAATAAGAGACATCTACTCCCCCTTTCAGGATGCCCCCCTGCCCCAGCTCCAAATCACTGCTGATCATCATGGGACTGAGGAACTGAGCTCTAGTGGGTGAGGAGCGGAGGGGGCTCCGGGCTTCTCGGTGGTATAACTTCAAGGGGACATTTCTGCATCCTGACCTGGCTTCCTAGTCACCATGTTTATTTTCCTCCATCAATCTCAGGGTATGAGCCATTTGCTTCCATTTGCTTTGTCAAATCTTCTGTCAGCATCTAGGGTTTTTAACTAGCGTTTTTCTCCTCTGTGCCCTGCTGTAACCCTCAACACAGTACTATATTCTTAAGTTTCCTACATATCCTTCTGTCCTTAAAATGAATACACAGGCAGTCTCTTTATGGCTTTCCAAGAATTTGTTAAACGTACCAGTAATGAAACCTGTTCAACATCACAGCAACCTGCTTCTTGACTAAGAGGAATTAGGAAGAAAAGCTTAGTGATCTGGTTCTGAAAATCAGCCAGTGAAAACCCTATAGATCATAACAGCACAATCAGCAATTGATCAAGGGTATGGCGAAGGACTAAGCAGAGCTAAGCTCCCTTGTGCATGGGGTCACCATAGGACAGATTACCTAATAAGCAAGGTAAGCACATGCTTAGGGCATCAACAAAACAGGGGTATCCGTTACCCAAAGCAAAGACATAGAGATGCCAAACAGACAGGACACAAGGAAAAGCAAGCTGCCTATGACAATGCTGCCAATACGTCAGGGTGTTATAAAGGCATGCAACAGAAAATTTTAGAACATAATGAATATGCCATTTTCATACATGTGCTGCACACTCATTTAATCTTGTGGGATGTAGCATGGTAGATCATTGTCCGGAAGCAGTTGATCTTTTTTCTACTGTTCAGTCACTCTACACATTTTTTGCTGCCTCTACTCACTGATGGGCAGTTCTTAAAACATATTCAGGCAATGATCGGGGATTAAAATGTCTAATACATATTGGGAAGCACATGCTATACCAACGAGCACAGTCCTGGAATTGCACACTCAGATTCTAGACGCCTTATAAAATATTGCTGAAGACCAGACACAAAAAGAAGATACCAAAAGAGAAGCCAAAAACATCGCCAACAAAATGCGAACACTAGAGGATGTATTTGTTGGTTATGTGGAATAATATACTACAGCATTTTATCGGACCAGTCAAGCTTTCCAAGATTCAGGAGTAAATTTAAAGACATGCACAGGTTTCTCTACCAGTCGTTAACAGGGTATTTACATAATTTAAGAGAAGATTTCGAAAATTTTAAGAACACAACAAAACAAATAATTCCAAATACTGATTATCAAGCAGTTCACCGTAGAGGCATTCGAAAGAAATAAGTAAATGATGGAAGTGCTCCAGAAGTATCAAGTGCCAGAGATCAATTTCACGTAACCACATACTACACCATTATTTACATACTTGAATCCTGCACAAAAAGAAGGGCCAAAGTGTATGAAGTTCTTTCAGATAGATTCTCCTTCTTAAACAACGTGGATATATACCTGATGAAAAATGCATGCAGGCATCCAAGAAATTAGTGCAGGCTTATCCTGATGTTAAATACAAACATTTGAGGAGAAGTGCGACAACGTCATTCTTACGTGAGAACTAAGTTTACAGATTCAGGAAAGACAAATTTTACTCATGTAGGCATGTACGATTCCATAATAGAAGATAAAATACAATGTATATTTCCCAATGTTGAAATTGGTTTACGCATATTCCTAACTTTAATGATCACAAACTGTACAACAGAATGCTCATTTTCATCCCTAAAGAACCTGGCACCATGAGCAGTTGTTTCTGGGTGGCTCGTGCGTCTCTAGAAACATTAAATTGTGCTTCTATTAGCCCTGGTGGTGTAGTGGTTAAGAGTTCGGCTGCTAACAAAAAGGACGGCAGTTCAAATCCACCAGCTGCTCCTTGGGAACCCTATGGCGGCAGTTCTACTCTGTCCTATAGGGTCTCTATGAGTTAGAACCTACTCGATGGCACCTAACAACAACATCTGTTCCTATCTGTTTTATCCTGAATTAGATTATACGCTGCTTAAGGAGAAAGTGAATGGTATACCTTTTTGCGCCCCTTTCAGCACTGAGCGTATAGGAAAACCAAAAAAAAAAAAAATCAAACCAGTTTCCAGCGAGTCGATTCTGACTCATGGCGACCCTGTGCATTACAGAGTAGAACTGTGCTCCATAGAGTTTTCAAGGCTGTGATCTTGAAAATTACATGGGTTTTCAAGCTACAGTCTTTTCAATTGCCTCACGTGCATGTGAAAGGTAGACAATGAAAAAGGAAGCCCAAAGAAGAATTCACACATTTGAATTGTGGTGTTGGTGAAGAATACCGAATATACCATGGACTGTCAGAACGACAAATTTGTCTTGGAAGAAGTACAGCCAGAATGCTCCTTAGAAGTTAGGATGGCGAGACTTCATCCAGCTTACTTTGGATACATTATCAGAAGGGACCAGTCCCTGGAGAAGGCTGTCATGCTTAGTAAAGTAGAGGGTCAGCAAAAAAGAGGAAGACCCTCAATGAGACGGATTGACACTGTGGCTGTGACAATGGGCTCAAACATACCTACTATTGTGAGAATGGCACAGAACCAGGCAAAGTTTCATCCTGTTATACACGGGGTCACTATGAGTCAAAAATGACTCGACGGCACCTAACAACCTAACAAAAATCTTTACACAAGCAGATCACCAGGCCTTTCTTCTGAGGAACCTCTGGGTGGGTTTGACCTACCAAACTTTTGGTTAGTAATTGAGCGCTTCACTGTTTGCACTACCCAGGGACTCCTGGGCATACCGTAAGTGACCTATAAATGCTTGGTGACTGGTTGGGAACTTCCCAGCCACTTCATTGCCCTTCTCTTCTTCGGTACTAGCATAGTACAATGAGTGTCAAAATCTGGAGACATCATAAACAGTCACAGTCTTTCCCCCTCACTTCTTACACGTTTGTGTTTAGTTCTTTTGTTCATTAATTTAAGGAGGGTGCATCTGGGTGAGAATGTAATTCAAGTTGTTATGGAAGCAGCAGTGGAGTCTGTGCCAGTCTATCTGCACACTGGTCAGTTAGACAAATGTCTGGCTCCCATCAGAGAGGGAGATACATAGCTCTGCCCTTCAGGGAACTTGCAGCAGCTTTCAAAGCTGACTCTTCAAACTCCAGGTACTGGCACCCATCCCTTATTAATGAAGTATGCACTGGTCTGAGAAACAGGCATTCTTTCTTGGCTGGGATAACAGGCTGGGATAACAATAGCTATCCTACACAAGAACCTGTTTCTGAAACCACCCATTATGGAAAGCTGCTGGATTATGTCCAAAGAGTGCATTTCAGAAGTTTTTGGTATTCCTTGAGAAAGCTCCGCCAAGTATACTGGACACACATTCTTCAGGAGACATATTTCAGAGTATAGTCAGGGCCTCACACTTAGAGGGAGCCCTGGTGGTGCAGTGGTTTAGCACTCAGCTGCTAACCGAAAAGTCGACAGCTCGAATCCACCAGCCGCTCTGCAGGAGAAAGATGTGGCAGCCTGCTTCTGTAAAGATTACAGCCTTGGAAACCCTGTGGGGCAGTTCTATTCTGTCCTATACGGTTGCTATGAATCTGAATCGACTTGATGGCAATGGGTTTGGGTTTTTGGATCACACTTAGAGGTAAATAGGATAGGGTTTCAAGAAGAACTGCTCAGGGAAGAGTAATGAAGCCATAATTCAAGATGCTGAAGGGCAGGTTTTGTTGGAAAGTATTCCTGAAACAATGAACAGAGTTTTACTCAAAAAAGGGCCAAGAGGTGACTAGTAAATGAAAAGATATTACATGAAGAAAAGCAGACAACTATGCTCCATCATTTTTGAAGGCAGAGTATAAAGGAATAAATGAAGTAAAAAAACAAAAAAGTTACTGTTGAGTCGACTCTGACTCATGGCGACCCCATGTGTGTCAGAATAGAACTGTGCTCCATAGGGTTTTCAATGGCTGATTTTTCGGAAGTAGATTGCCAAGCCTTTCTTCCGAGGCACCCCAGGGTAGACTCGAACCTCCAACCTTTCTATTAGCAGCTGAGTGTGTTAACCATTTACACCACCCAGGTACTCCTGAGTGAAGTTAAGAAGGTAATAAAAGGACTTTGAAGTTCTGACAGTCGGTGAACACTGAAACTTTGATTGCTGGAAACCGTGGAATCTTCGTTTTTGGCCACCTTAAAGTGTGGCATTGATCTCCATTTTTACAAAGCAGGCCCTGTGTAGTCCAGCTAGGGGAAAGGCACTGACTCCAAGACTTGCAGGCTTCCTTTTAGACCCTGTTATTTTATGACCACATCATTTGAATAATTTGAGTCTTTGGAACACATTTCACTCATAACCTTATTAGTTGTCCAACGCGTCAGGGAAAATCTTCAAATTCTCCTGGCTGCCTTTCACAGTCTAAAATACTGTCTTGAACATACCCTGTTAGAAATAAAAAAAACACCAAGCCCATTGCCATTGAGTTGATTCCAACTCATAGCGGCCCTATAGGACAGAGTAGAACTGCCCCATAGGGTTTCCAGGGCTGTAATCTTTATGGAAACAGACTGCCACATCTTCCTCTTGAGGAGCAGCTAGTATGTTCGAACCACCAACCTTCCGGTTAGCAGCTGAGTGATAAACCACTGTGCCACCAGGGTTCTTTTGTTAGAAACAAGCCTGCAAATGCCATCCAGACAGAAGGTAAGCCCTAGCTTACCTCCATGGCTGGTACATTTGTAAAATCTAGGCTTCCCTGTCCTTATTGTATTGCAATTTCATTTTTTATCGGGTTTATCATGCTACACAGGCAGTGCGTATGACTAAAGTCACTGCTCTGCTCAGAAAAGGCAGAGAGAGAGGTCGTACCTAACTGGAAATGGGGTCGTCCTTAACTTCTTCTACCCTTTCAAAACCTGACAAGGTTTTGAAGCTGGCCCTTGAAAGTTCAGAGTGAAATAAAGTAAGACGCAAGCTAACTATAGAAGAATTCAGCTCTGGGTGTCTTTTTGCCATATATCCAGTGAAATGTACTGATGTAAAAAAATCGCCACAATTTACTAGAACATTTCCTTGTGTTAGGAGAGAATACTACTGGGAATACTAAAGCAACTGAAACAGGTGTCTTTAGAGTCACAGGACAGCTTCCCCTTCCTGACTCTCCCCTCACCCTCACCACCATCTGGAACATGGGTTCCTTTGTTATCAGCCTCATTTCACTTTTTCCTGACCCTCGGTTTCTTCTGCTTCGCTGAGCTCCTCACCGCTTCTGGTCCTCTTGCCATCTCTTCCTCTTTTCTGCCCTGCCTCTTTGTTGTTTTTGTTGTGTGCCGTCGAGTCGATTCCAAGACAGGGTTTCCCAGGCTGTCATTTTTACGGAAGCAGATAGCCAGGTCTTTCTCCCTTAGAACCACTGGTGGGTTCAAATTGCTGACATTTTGGTTAGTAGCCGAGCGCTTAACCATTACCTCTTTCTGTACTTGTCTGGAAAAGCGGCTCCCTCACCTCTCCCAGACAGAGATTCCAGGGAGCCTGTGAAAAGGTGAGTGGGAGAGAAGTCTTCGTATACCCAGCATCTCTGGAACTGTGAGAAGCCCAGTCTCCCAGTGCTCACAAGGGCCTCTGGTTTGCAATTATCACATGATGCAGAAACGTGACATCAAGAGACGACGTGCCTCTCTGTTTCTGGGTGACCCTGACCAAATCACCCAACTACTCTGAGCTGCTGATTTCTCATACATTTAAAAAAATTTATGGTGATGATAATTTCTGCCATGGTTGTTGAGAAGCCCAATTAAGATAACACATTGGAAAACACTGTGTATAATAATCACCGGAGCTTAGTTTTTCTATCTGTAAAATAGGTACCACCTAGTATTATACAAGGTGGTATCATGGGAAAAAAAATGTGCAAAATCTAAAACTTCTGTGACTTCGAATATTATATATATATTTCATTGGCCTGGTAAAGTTTATTTTTGTTTTTCCTGCCAGTTAGTATTTATTAAGTGTGTTGTCCACAGTGTTAAGAGGAAGATTCTGAAGACACAAAAGACCTGGTTCTTGCCTTCATGGATCCTGCAGTCTATTTGGAAAAATAAAATATTAGTAACAACACCTATAAAATTAGTTCAAAGAGGTTTTCAGGGCTTCAACAGAGGCAAATCTCAATGTGGGACCTAACTTTCTAGAACAAAACTTCAGACAGCAATTTCCAGCTATCACCCATCCAAAGCTATGTTGGCAGAAGCAAAAAATCTGACTAAAAAGATTTAAAATCAAGAAAGTTAAGCACCAGACTTACTGGCTTGACAGAGACTGGAGAAACCCCAAGAGTATAGCCCCTGGATACCCTTTTAGCTCAGTAATGAAGTCACTCCCGAAGTTTACCCTTCAACCAAAGATTAGACAGGCGCATAAAACAAAATGAGACTAAAGGGGCACAACAGCCCAGGGACAAGGACTAGAAGGCAGGAGGGGACAGCAAAGTTGGTAATAGGGAACCCAAGGTCGAGAAGGGAGAGTGTTGACATGTTGTGGGGTTGTTAACCAATGTCATAACACAATATGTGTACTAACTGTTGAATGAGAAACTAGTTTGTTCTGTAAACCTTCATCTAAAATACAATAAAAAAAAATAAAGTCCATGATTAAAAAGAAAGTTAAGCAAAAGCCTAAATGATAATTTAAGGTATTTTGCTTTATATAAATCTAATGTGACAGTGATTTATAAAATAGATTAGTTTAAAACACAAGTACTTCTAAAAGTTCTTAAAAAATGACTTGAATAATCAAATTGTTATTTTCTGGTGAACTTCTCAGGAACTCCTGAAAAAAAGATTATTGACAATAGTAACATTCCAGTAAGGAAAAAAAAAAAAATACATTCCTCAGAAGTGCAATTGATATCTGACTTTAGAAATATCTAACTATAGAAACAGTTAAACCAAAAAGAAAGCACTTTTTTTTTTTTTTTTAAGAAATTCACACTTAGCTCTTAAGAATGAAGGAAATATGGTAATCTGATTGGAAGGGACATAGTGACCAAAAGGTTTAGGGCTTCGAACCAGTATGTCACTGCTGAGTAGGGGTACACCGTAATGTCACGTTTGGCTTCAGATCCTGACTTCTCCTTCTACTGCACTTCTCTGGGTGCCAGATTCTTCATTAAATGAGGCCAGCAATGCCTGCCTTGAAGAGGCAAACGCAATAAAGAGGTAAAGCACAAATCTCAACTGGTATCCATGCATGCTCCAGGCGAGGAGCAGTGGCTGTCGTGTGTGTGTGTGTGTGTGTGTGTGTGTGTGTGTGTGTGTGTGTGTGTGTGAGAGAGAGAGAGAGAGACAGATCTCAAAACTAGGATGCAGCGCAAGCTGCAAGTCGATTGTGACTCATAGCGACGCCATTTTCTGTGTGTGAGTAGAACTGTGCTCCATAGGGTTTTCAGTGGCTGTGATCTTCCTTAGAGGCAACGCTGGGTGGATTCGAACTGTTAACCTTTTGCTTAGTAGCCAACAGTAAACTATCTGCATCACCCAGGGAACCCAGTCTTTCCCTCTCCTAAACTGAATTTTTCTTTGAATGTCTTTGTGAATTCAACCTTGTTTGTGTCTCTCACCACCTCTCTCTCTTCTCACAAGTCTAGCATTGTAAGCAGCACATAGTAGATCCTCAATAAACATTTGCGAATGAATATGTAAATAAATAAAAAACCATAAAGATAATAAAGACACGGAGGCAGAGGAAGAAATAAATAGGTCTTAAGACCTGGTAACAGATCAGTCTCTTTGGCAAACACCATTAAAATCTAGAGAAATAAATTAAAAACATCACTAGATTCCTTTAGCTACGGAGGATAATATGAAAGGGCGGGGTGCTATAGTAGTTGCCAATCGCTGCTCTGAAAAGATAATTCAAACTCATCAATTTTTTTTTTAGTAGTGTATGGCTAAAACAAATAATCTTTGGAATAACAAGCAAAAGTTATCTTACACGTTTACATGTAAGAAAATCCCCAGTGAAATGAAATGAAGTTGATTCTCACCCGTTCTTTGTGAAAGTTGCGTCTTCCTATAAGATGCAACAGTAGAAGTGTCTGGATTTTTAATACTGTGCCTGCCGTGTTTTTCTTTTGCAAAGATTTGGGTTAACATGTTTGAAAGGCTGAAGGATACAAACCAGGTTCTGTATTTTATTTTAAAATAATAATAAAGGAATACCCGTCAGCAGATGCAACATTCAACAAGAGGAAAAGAAACCCTTTTCTTTTTCTACTTGAGGAAGGACTGTCTTCTAACTTATTCATGTCTTCCAGCAGACCACAATCCAAATATTTTCAAAAGCAGCGTACAGTGGCATGAAGTCAATGGTAGCCCTGACGCCCGATTCCCTAACCAAAAGACAAGTGGTGGCTGATTGTGAGTTACAGATTGAATGAGACAAGTCTCATATTCACAGTGAGACATCAGATTGTTGACTCATCCCGGGGAGAGAGCCATCAGTAAAACCCAGAAGCTCCCAAAGATTTTAAACTCTCTCCCCTCATCCTTCTTCCACCACCTCCTACCCACTCTGGGCCCCTATTCATCACCCGGCAACCGTCAGAATCGCTCACCGGGGAGCCCGGGTGGTGCGGAGCCAACTGGGCCCCGCCCCCGTTGCCACGACAACGCACCCGCGCAACCCCGCGCGGCCCCTCCAGACTTTGTGCTTGCCCCGCGCCCCAGGCCGGCGCTACTCTAGCACGGTAGGCACCCGCTGGGGCCGCGGCCACTTTTCAGCCTCCCTTTCCCCAGCTCCCCCCACTAGCTTTCACCCCTGAGCCGCTAGGACGACGTGCAAAGGCTCATCAACCCAGGACTTCATCCACAGCCTGCACGTTTTTCCCCTCTCCAAAGTGAGCGAGAGGCGACAACTGGAAAAGAAAGCAACTCACCTGTTTCAGCATTCCTCCCACTTTAGCAGGGGGGTCTCTGGAGGAGTCGGACCATCCTGCACCGAGTTCAAAGTGGGAAGAAAAGTAGCAAAAATAAATGAGAAATATTTTTCCGAGAGTCAGCTGCAATGAGTCCCTTGGCGCTCCCTCATTTGCACGTCCAAAGGCGAGGAGGCGAGGAGGCTACTTCGTCCATCTAAACTGTCGCCAACCTACGAGGGTGCAGAGTGAGTTCGGAAAGGGCGGTTCAGATGCGACATTCCAAGGCTCCTCCTCAGCAGCGTCTTGCGGTTTCACAAGCCCGCGGGGTTGTGTGATTGTGGTGTTGCTGCGCTGTTTTAAAGGCAGTGGGGTGGAGGGTGGGAGCGGCCGGAGCGACCAGGTCAGATCCTGAATTTCGCAGTCAGGTCGAGTTTCTTGCAGGGTTTTCTCTCATACTTCCTCCCAGCCCCTGGCTGTTGCATATTCATAAGAAGGTGGAGTCGCTTTCCGTCTCCTTTGAATCCTCCCGGGTTGAGGAAGAAGAGGGAAAGAACGGGGTTGGAAGGAAACACTAAGAGGAGAATCGGGTGGGGAAAACAGTGTGACAAAAATAAATAAACATAGGATTCCTATTTCACTATTTCTTACTCCACCCTTAGGCGCGCGCGCGCACACGCACGCGCGCGCGCACACACACACACACACACACACACACACACACACACACACACACACACACACACCATTTCTCAATGCCTGAAATGAGGAAAGGAAATTTCAAGGAGGTCTGGACTAAATCCCTCGGTCCTAATTAGAGTACTAGACATTGGGGAAATTTTTTGCCAAGGTTTTTTGTTTTGTTTTGTTTTTTCCAGTTTTATAACTTTATTTGATGATCAGCTGTTGGTTTTCATCCATATTGACTGCCTGTAGGTTTTGGAAAAAGTGGTGACCAATGTATAGAGTTTGTTGGGCGAATCTTCATCCTCATGACATTTTCTGGACAACCGTTCAGGATACGGTACGGCACATTCCTTACCCTTTGGCCCAGACAGCTTTGCGGAGCCTAGTATATCAACGCACACATCTGGCGTTTCCGTCTCGTTCACAGCAAACTTCCGCATCTCCTTGAGCGCACGCTTCTTGAAGCCCACTCCGTGGGTGCGCTGGTGAACGTGGATGGTGTCCTCTCTGGTCAGCATTTGTTGATAGCAGAACGGCCCTTCTTCTCACCACCTTTCTTTGCAGGAGCCATTGTGCTGGAACCTGGCGTAAAGGAAGAGTGCAAAGGATTGTTTTGCTAGGGGTTTTAACCACGATTTGAACTACACACTCCTCATACACAAAGAGCTAGCTACAAATTGACCTACGAAGACCTTGCTAATTGCCCCTGTCCTATTGAATTCCATCATAATTGATTAACCATTTGCTTTTTCATGTTATACAACCTCCACATAGCCAGGTTTTCTGATTCATAAACAATCACGTTGCTACATGGAACCCATTTTCTGAAAATAAAAACAGACAGTGTAAGAAAAAATGGCAGGTCTAAGTTCACAAAGGTGACAAGGGCAGTCTGACTGAGATGCATCAAAAGCCATTTGAACTGAGATATCTCCCCCAGTAATAAGTTGTTCTCCAGAATGATTTCCCTTTCCTCCCTGAAATGTCCATCATTAGAATCATCAATAAGTTATATCACGGGATTTGCATTCAGTCAGTCACTTAAGCTCCATTTGTGGTAACCTAAAAACCAGGTGCTATTGAGTTGACTCGGACTCACAGTGACCCCATGTGTGTCAAAGTAGAACTGTGCTCCATAGGGTTTTCAGGGGCTGATTTTTTGGAAGTAGATCACCAGGCATTTCTTCTGAGGTGCCTCTGGGTGGACTCAAACCTCCAACTTTTTGGTTAGCAACTGAGCACATTAACTCCTGTCTAAGAAGGGTGAATTGATGGGGTCCAAAGATTTTTCTGTCCAACACTATATCCACAAACAACCTGCCATGATGCTTTCACCACTAGATTTACTCCTCTGTGCTAAATTCTAGAGAAGATTCCTGCTGAGTTATAATTTGTTACTTGAAAGAGGTAACTCATTACTCCTCAATAATCACAGGTGATTAGACTTTCTAGAAAACCACTCCTTTCACAAATCCACAAACACGCATTGGTCTCCCAACTGCTTGGGGCCAGAAACTGTGGATATCGGGGATTCAACTGACAACAAAACAATGAGGTCCCAGTCCTCAGGGAGTTTACATCTAGTGCAGTGATGGACAACAAGCAAACAAACAAACATGCCAGCTAGTGATCACTGCTAAAAAAGAAAATAGAGTCATTTCAGAAAGGCAGTACTTGAAGCCTAGAGAAAGTAGAGGTGCCATGACTTCTCTAATGGAACCAGCCAAAGACTTAAGAAAAAAAATATATAATTTTTTTCACCCGGATAGTTTGTACCTAAAGCTTTCCATGACATTGGTTTCATTCCCCACAATCCTCAGCACACTCCCCATTTCCGTCCTAGTTTCCCTGTTTCCTTTCGTCCTTATTTTCTACCCCTTCCTGCCTTCTCATCTTTGCTTTTAGGCAAATGTTGCCCTTTTGATCTTGTATGATTGATTATTCTAAGGAGCATGTTCCTCTCGGGTATTATTGTTCATTTTATGGGCCTGTCTATTGTGTGGCTGGAAGGTGGTCTCCAGGAATGGTTTCAGTTTCAGTTCAGAAGGGTGTCTTAGGGCCATAGTCTCAGGGGTTCCTCCAGTCTGTCAGACCAGTAAGTCTGGTCTGTTTTGTGAATTTGACTTTTTGTTCTACAATTTTCTCCCACTCTATCTGAGACCCTCTATTGTGATCCCAGTCACAGTAGTGGTACCATCTAGTTCTTCTGGTCTCAGGTTGTGTAAGCTCTGGTTCATGTTGTCCATTAGTCCTCTGGACTATTGCTCCCTCGTGTCTTTGGTGTATATATATATATATTTTTTTTTTAATTAAAATATTCTATTGCATTTTCAATGAAAGTTTACACAGCAAATTAGGTTCCCGTTTAACAATTTCTACATACTTTGTTCAGTGACATTGGTTACGTTTTTCACAGCTTGTCAATTTTCTCATTTCTGTTCTGGTTGTTCCTCTTCCAGTAATGTGGTTTCTCTGCCCCTTGCCTTCTCGTCTCTGCTTTTGAGTAAATGCTTACTGTTTGTTTTCATATAGATGATTTTTTTTAAAGAAGCACAGTACTCATGGATGATACTGTTTATTTTATGAGCCAATCTGTTATTTAGCTAAAAGATGACATCATGGAATAGTTTTGGTTCAAGGTTTGAAGAGTATCTCAGGGTGATAGTCTCGAGAAGTCCTCTAGTGTCAAGTGGTCCAGTAAATCTGGACGTTTTAAGAATTCAGGTTCTGTTCCACATTTTGTTCCCATTCTACCAGGCTCCCTCTACTGTGTTGCTGATCAGAACAGTCAGTAGTGGTAGCTGGACTACATTGGTCTGGGCTATATTTTTCATTGTTTCAAGAGTGGGGCAGAGGAGGCTATAGCAGTGGTTCCACATGGAGGCCCAGGGGGTGGGACATTGTGGCCAATGGTCAGCGCTCAGGCTGATGTCAGGTTGAGCCAGGTGGCAGTGTCAGCCTTGCCAGGCAAGACTCCTCATCTCTGAGTCAGGTTTTCCAGTTGTCAACATGGGTAGTAAGGCCCACCTCAAGGCTGCTAAGACTATTACAGGAGATAAGGTACAGAAAGTACATGGCTGGCTGTTAAAATCATTTCACACTGAGACCACCGGGCATTCTGGTGGCAACTCTGCGGCAGTATATCCTTTGAGAGTATTGCTTGTTCGATGATAAGGACTAAATTTGCTTTCTAATCCTTACTACTCATACTTCATTTTTTCTCTGTAAGAAGATGTATGAGGGTATGAAGAAAAAAACAGAACAAAACAAAAAAACCAGTTGCAGGCATGACTCCAGCTCATGGCGACACCATGTGTGTCATAGTAGAACTGTGCTCCATAGAGTTTTCAATGGCTGATATTTTCAGAAGTAGATCGCCAGGCTTTTCTTCCAAGGGGCTGCTAGGTGGACTCAAACCTCCAACCTTTCAGTTAGCAGTCGAGCGCATTAATCATTTACACCATGCAGGGACTCCTATGAGGGTATGAGGTAAGGTTAATACTTACTGAGGCTCACTATATATATCATCTCATTGTGATTGCTACTATTGAACCCACTGTAGAGATTCAAAAGAGGATCAGAGAGGCTGATTTACTTGCCTAACAGCATTCAGTATATTACATGGTGGAACCCATTGCCATCAAGTCAAATTCCAACTCATAGAGATCCTACAGGACAGAGTAGAACTGCCCCATAGGGTTTCCAAGGCTGCAATCTTTACAGAAGCAGACTGCCACATCTTTCTCCCATGGGGCAGCTCATGGGTCCAAACCACTGACCTTTCAGTTAGCAGCTGAGTGCTTAACCACTGTGCCACAAGGCTCCTTACATGATGGAAGTGAGGTTCAAATGCCTCTCTCCGAAGTCCCGCTATTTGCTATACTCCCTGCCTCCTTCAGGGCAGGGACTACCTTTAGCAGCAACAAACTACTTTGTAGCTAGAAGCAGATGGAGAAGCTTCCTGTAGTTTTCTGACTCTTTAATAATAAAATGATAATAAGTACATTATTATCTACTTCCAAAAAATCAGCTGATGAAAACACTATGGATAACAGCGATCCAATTCCCTTGTGCACGGGGTCACCATGAGTTGGAGGCCGACTAGACAGCAGTTAATGGCACAGCAAAGTACATTATTATTCCTTTATACAAAAATAGAGCAGCCCTGGTGGCATAATGGATAAGTGCTGGGCTGCTAACCCAAAGGCTGGCTGTTTGAACCCACCCAGTGGCTCAGCAGGAGAAAGACCTGATGACCTGCTCCCGTAAAGATTATATAACCTAGAAAACCCTATGGGACAGTTCTACTCTGTTACATGGGGACAATATGAGTAGAAAACAGCTCGACAGCACCCAACAACAACATACAAAAATAGAGGGGGTTATGTCTTCTAGCTCCTGGGACCCAGTGTGTCTGCAGGTCACAGCCATGTACTCACAGAGAGGAGAAGCGCTGGCCCTGGTGCAGCCTGCCTCCCTGCATGGCCTCTCCAGCATGCATGGGCAGAGACACACCCACTGGGAGCTGAGCCAGGGCCGCCCTCTGGGCAGCGGGGATCAGAGCTGGGAGGAACTCCCCGCCGTCCACCCTGGCAAACTGCCTCTCAGATGGCTGTGGTCAGTCCTCTGGCAGGCTTCACTGAAGGCTGCATCCCGCACGGCAACTCCACCCAGTGTCGGACCATGGATATCTTTATGCCAGACACTGTGAGTTTCCAGTGGCCAGAAACAGTTCTTCCTGAATGAAGGCCCAAGAGGGGCAAGCATCAGAATATTCCAAGGTTCTGAGGCAGTGTTCAGAGCAGTCCCTCTGATATGGAATACTGCTTTCAAATGAGCAACGACAGCTGGGCATCAGATGCATGGGGAGTGGAAAAAATGAAGTCAATGGTCAATGAGAAGAAGGGCAAAGAAGAGTTTGGAGGGTGAAAGTGTCCACAGTAAGGGCTGTGCTTAAATAAATTTGTGTAGATCAAGGAATAAACTTCTTTAAGGTTGCCTTAAGGAGCCTGGTGGTGCAGTGGTTAATCCGAGGGAGAAGGATGTGGCAGTCTGCTTCCATAAAGATTACAGCCTTGGAAACTCTGTGTGGCAGTTCTACTCTGTCCTATAGGCTCTCTGTGTGTCACAGTCACAGCAATGGGTGTGGGTTTGGTTTTTGGTAAGGTTCAAGTTTGAGGAACAATTTATTCGCTTCCTTCTTTTTTAGATTTGAATGCCACGTCTGTGGTTTGGTTCGCTTCTATAAGGATCCATACTAAGTTCTATGGGGAGATGCTATTTAAATTGTATTATTTTCTGCTATACAAATTGGAATCCAGTTTTACTTGAAAATTTTAGAAATGCTAATATTAGTTGTCAGCATGTTTTTATAAATATGCTTGTAGTTTTGTTTAAATTATACCTTGGTCCAGAAAGAATTTTAGGTGGCATTTACAAATACATACAATATGAAAAAAAGAAAATTAAAAAATAGGCAGATGAAGAAAATAAGATACAGGGGGAAATGAGAATAAGAAAAATGAACAGAAATTCACATATTTATATCTGTTTATATCAAGACCCTTTTAGAACTAACTATAAAAGTGGTATTAGAAAACCATGTAAAAATGAATCTTTAGCACACTTAAAATAAAAAGACATGGTATATTTTATAAAAATATATAACACTTTTAGAGGGGAGGATGGACTTGTGATGAGGCAGGGAAACCTAGAAGTTTCCAGGGAACAAACAATTATAATTATTTCTTACGCTGGACGTATTTGTTTTGCATGCTTTCTGAAGATTGAACGTGTTTTGTTTCACTACAATAGAAGAAAAAGTTTATCTATATGTGTGTATATGGTTCTGTTTTTCCTTCATGCTCTGGTCACTTCTGAAGAGTTAATAAAATACATGAATAGGCCCTGTATAAGTAAATCATTACTGAAGGAGAAAAACAAAGTAAGAGATCTTGCATTATCTGACCTCAGAACCTAATATACAGCTACAGTAGTCAAAACATCCTGGTACTGGTACAATGACAGACACATTGACCAATGGAACAGAATTGAGAGCCTAAATGTTAATCTATCCCCCTACGGTCACCTGTTCTTTAACAAAGGCTCAAAGTCCTTAAAGGGAAAAAGACAGTCTTTTTAACAAACAGCCAAAAAACATGAAAAACAAAAAACCCGTCGCTGTCCAGTCAATTCCGACTCATAGTGACCCTGTATGACAGAGTAGAACTGCCGCATAGGGTTTCCAAAGAGTGGCTGGTGGATTTGAACTGCCAACCTTTTGATTACCAGCCATAGCTATTAACAACTTTGCCACCAGGGCACAGTGCTGGCAAAATTGGATGTCCATCTGCAAAAAAATGAAACAGGACTCATATCTCACACCAAACACAAGAAGTGATTCAAAATGGATCAAAGACCTAAATATAAAACCAAAAACTATAAAGATCATGGAAGGAAAAAAAGAAACAATCTTTGACGGTTACGAGGGATGGGAGGGGTGGGGAGGGAAATACACTAAGTAGCCAATAGATAAGTGGTAACTATGGTGAAGGGTAAGACAGTATACACAATACTGGGGAAGCCAGCACAACTTGACCAAGGCAAGGTCATGGAAGCTTCATAGACATAGCCAAACTCCCTGAGGGACCGAATTACTGGCTGAGGGCTGGGGACCATGGTTTTGGGGAACATCTAGCTCAACTGGCATAAGATAGTTTATAAAGAAAATGTTCTACATCTTACCCTGGTGAGTAGCGACTGGGGTCTTAAAAGCTTGTGAGCTGCCATCTAAGATACTCCACTGGTCTCACCCCATTTGGAGCAAGAGAGAATGAAGAAAACCAAAGACACAAGGGAAAGATTAGTCCAAATGACTAATGGACTACAACTACCACAGCCTCCACCAGACTGAGTGCAGCATAACTAGACGGTGCCCGGCTACCACCACTGATTGCTCTGACAGGGATCACAATAGAGTGTCCTGGACAGAGTGGGAGAAAAATATAGAACAAAATTCAAACTCACAAAAAAAGACCATACTTACTGGTCTGACAGAGACTGCTGAAACCCAGAGAGTATGGTCCCCCAGACACACTTTTAACCAGTACTGAAGTCATTCCTGAAGTTCACCCTCCAGCCAAAGATTAGACAGGCCTATAAAACAAACAATAACATGCATAGTTCAACCATGTATATGAAACTAAATGGACACACCAACCCAAAAGCAAAGACAAGAAGGCAGGAAGGGACAGGAAAGCTGGATAAATGGAAATGGGGAACCCAAGATCGAGAAGGGGAGAGTGTTATCACATTGCAGGGTTGGTAACCAATGTCACAAAACAATACGTGTATTAATTGTTTAATGAGAAACTAATTTTCTCTGTAAACTTTCACCTAAAGCACAATAAAAAAATGTGGTACATACATGTAATGGAATATTAATCAGTCATAAAGAAGAAGGAAGTCCCTGTATAGGCCACAAGATGGTTGAACCTTGAAAACATTATGCTGAACAAAATAAGTCAGTTACAAAATGACAAATACTGTAACATCCCACTTACGTAAAAAAGGTAAATATATAGAGACCAAAGTTTATTAGTGGTTACCAGGGGAGGAAGGGAGGGGGAAAAAGGGCAGTTATTGATTAGGGGCCACTGAGCTTCTAAGGTGATAGAAAAATTCAGAAACAGATAGTGGTGATGATTTCACAACACAATGAATGTAATTCATGTCACTGAATTATACACATAAAAAATGTTGAAATGACAATGTTTTCTTATATATGTTTTTATCACACACACACAAACGCGTAGGAATAGATAACACAAAAAGTCAACACTAATCTGAACTATGAACTTTAGTTAGCAGTAGTGTATCAGTTCATCAAGTGTAACAAATGTACCACAGAAATGCAAGATGTTAATAGGAGAAATAATATACGGGAGGAAGGGGCATATCGGAAATTTCTGTGTTGCTGCACAATTTTTCTGTAAACCTAGAAGTTCCCTAAAAAATAAAGTCTATTAAAAAATACATTAATAAAATCATTTCAGATAACCAAGAATAAACAAGTAGCTAATGTCCTCTTAGTGTTAGTCCTAATATAGTATTCTCCATCCTATGAGCCCTCAATAAATACTGTTAGCTGACTTTTTGACTAATCTTTTATTATGGATTGAATTCTGCCCCCCCTAAAATATGTACCTGTGAGTGCAACACAATATAATATAATAAAATGTAATTACTTCACATGTAATGCAATTATTTTCCACAATGCAATCTAACACAAGGTAATCAATCAATCAGTTGAGGTCATACCAGTTGTCTTAGTCAACTATTGCTGCTATAACAGAAATACCACAAGTGGATGGCTTTAACAAAGAGAATTTTATTCTCTCACAGTCCAGTAGGCTACAAGTCCAAATTCAGGGTGTCAGCTCCAAGGGAATGCTTTCTCTGTCGGCTCTGGAGGAAGGTCCGTGTCACTAATCTTCCCTTGGTCTGGGAGCATCTCAGCCCAGGAACCTCAGGTCCAAAGGATGCGCTCTGCTCCCAGGACTGCTTTCTTGGTGGTGTGAGGTTCCCATGTGTCTCTGCTTGCTTCTCTCTTTTATATTTCAAAAGAGACTGGCTTAAGACACTATCCAATGTTGTATACCTCATCAGTATAACTAATCCGTCTTATTAGATCATAGTGACTGAATTTACAACACATAAGGAAATCACATCAGATTACACAATGGTACACAATCATACAATACTGGGAATTATGGCCCAACCAAATTGATACACACATTTTTTGAGGGACACAATTCAATCTATGACATTCCACCCTTTGGCCCCCCAAAAATCACATCCTTGCAACATGCAGAACATATTCATCCCATATCATAGCAAAAGTCTTAACTCCAAATCCAAAATCCAAAAATTCCTCTTCATCTGTGAAATCTAGAATACAAGTTATATGCTTCCAAAGATACAATGGCAGAACAAGCACAAGCTAGACATTTCCATTACAAATGGGAAAAACTGGAGGAAAAGAAAGGATAACAGGCACCAAGCAAGTCAGCAGAACACATTACATTAGCCTTCAAGGCTTTGAAAATATTCTTTTGTTCTCCTAGACAATGTAGACAGTGGAGCTGCCCTCCAGACTCTAGGTGTTGGCCACAGTCTCTGGATTCTGAGTGGAGGTCCCTCAGCCCTGGGCTTTAGCTCTACCTTCCAGGCCCACTGGGACGGCAACTCTGCTCCCTTGGCTTCAGGTGCACCATTCTTCTAGTCCGTCGAAGTGACAACTCCACCCCTAGAAACACCATGGCTCCACCCTTTGAAACCCCTGAGGTCATGGCCATACCTTTTGAGACTGAGGCAGCTCGGCTTTTTGTGTTCCTTGTCTCTTCAATTTCTGCTTCCTGTGGCCTCTTAACCCTCGGGCCTCATGCCTGCATCTGCCCTGCTGGGGCAAGTGTTCCAAAGCTCTGTAGCTCCACTGATTAAGTGTCTGGAGGCACCCCACTCCACCAGGAAGCCTCCTGCGCACAGACACTCAACTGTCTTGCTCTGTAGGTTGGCAAGCCTAGCTCCACCAACAAGTGCCCAGAGGCACCCCACTCTGCCAGGAAGCCTCCTGCATACAGGCACTCAGCTCTCTTGCTCCATAGGTCAGCTGCAGCACCATCTAGCGCCGGACTCCTGATTCTTCTGCTGCTGGTTCTCTGCTGCTGCCACTTCTCTGCTCCTGCTGGTCCTCTGCCTCTGCCTGTCCTCTGCTGCTGCCATTTCTCTGCTGCTTCTGGTCCTCTGCTGCTGCCAGTCCTCTATCCATTCACAGTTTCAAAACTGCTTCCACATTTTAGGTATGTTAGAGCAGCACTCCACTCCTGGTACCAAATATCTTAGGCTGGGTTCTCTAGACTAGCAAAACCAGTAAAGTGTATAAATATATTACAGAGATGTTTAAATCAAGGAAACAGCTCACGAAATTGTAGAGACTAGAACGTCTCAAGTCTGTGGATCAGAGTAGAGGCCTCTCCCAATTCACGCAGCCGCAGAAGCTGGAGAGCCCAAGATCGGCAGGTCGGAGATCAGGGCTCCCACTTACAGGCTGTCAAGGTTGACAAATTCCAAGACTGGCAGGCAAGACCACATGGTTTCTCCTGATTCAGGTAACTGCAGGGACTGGCGAACCCAAGATCGGCAGGTCAGCAAGCAGGGCTCCACTCAGAGGCTGTGAAGATTGACGAATCCCAAGTTCGGCAGATAAGCTGACATCTCAAGTCCTAAAAACCAGAGGTGAGACAACAGGATGCAGCCACAGGATCCAGAGTGAGCAAAAGGCCAGAACGTCTCCTTATATTCGGATGCAGGCAACACCCACAAGGAAACTCCCTTTCATCTGATTGGCTACTCACAGCATATTCAATCATAGGAGGGATCACATATAAACACTAAGAATCACGGCTCGGCCAAGCCGACACACATTCTTAACCATCACACCAGTGTAAGGTGGATCCTAAACGTAATTACTTCTGAGCATCATCTACAAGCCAAGGAACCAAGAAATGCCTGGGACTACTGACAAGGAAGAAACGGATACAGACGAGACACTGATTTGGACTTTTAGCCTCCAAAACTGTGAGTAAATAAATGTTTGTTCTTTAAAGCCACTCAGTTGTGGTATTTCTGTTACAGCAGCACTAGGTAACTAAGTCACCTTTCTTCTTCCTCTGTTTATTACTGCGAATAACTTTTAGAAGTGTCTCCTGGGGGCTTATTTCCCCCATCTCATTTCAGGGTCAACTTTTTTAGTGCATTAAGAAACATTTCTGACTTTGGCCTTAAATCTGTCTGTGGTAGCATTTAGACAGTGCTTTGCAATTTAACATGGACCTGCACACAAAGGGGGTCCTCGGGTGGCACAAACTGTTAAGCGCTTGACTAATAGTCAAAAGACTGGCGGTTCAAACCGACCCGGAGGCACCTTGGAAACTGTCCTGGAGATTTGCTTCTGAAAGCTCAAAGCCTTAACAACTCTATGGAGCAATTGTACTCTGCACTCATGAGGTCACTGTGAGTCAGAATTGACTCGACGGCAACTAACCACAACAACAAGTACACAAAGGATTGGGAAGAGACTGAATGGAAAAAGAAGGAGAAGAAAAGCCTGGTCTTGACAAAGTGGCAGCATGTGGCCCAGTTCCCCTGGCTGGGCATGCCTGGGACCCCAGGAGAGAGGACTGATAATTCTGTCACACTCCCAAAGATATCAAGTACTGTTCAAGCAAATGGTTCACAAAGTTTGGTTGAACACTAATGAGGCCTCTTACTAGCATGCAATAAACATAATAAAATATTTCTTCATCTGTCAGTAATCTTGAATCTTGTTATGGTCATACTACCGCATTAGATCTTGCCATCTATAAGATTTGACTCTACTTGACTCTTTTCTTAGCTGCTGTGACTGTTAGGTATATAATTGTGTCTTCCAAAAATATGCATTGAAATCTTAACCCCTGTACCTGTAAATAAGACCGTGTTTGGAAATAGAGATTGTTCTTCATTATGTTAATGAGATTATGCAGGAGTAAGGTAGATCCTAAACCTAATCCCTTCCAAATGGTGTCTTATAAAAAGAGGAGTATAGACACAGAGACACAGGGGAAGACAGATGCCATGTGAGGACCCACCTACAAGCAAAGTAACACCAAGGGTCACTGGCAGACACCAGAAACTAGGAGAGAGGCCCACAGAAGGGATCGACACAGCCAAGACCCTGATTTGAAATTTAGCCTCTAGAACTGTAAGAAAATAAATTTACATTCCTTAAAGCCACCCACTTATAGTATTTCAGTTACGGGAGCACTAGGAAACTAAGGCCATAACCCTCTACAGTTAATTAATTTGGATGAAAATGTCTTCTGCATTTGATATACACAAAAAATCTGCATGTGTCTCTTCCCTGGATTCTCCAGTTAAGACACAAGTATTATTAGGCCAATTGTGTGGGAAGTATATAGACAAAAATACATACTTTAAAATCTCTCTAAACTTACAAATTTAATATTATTCCCATGAGTTGCTCCTAGTGCATTATTGAGTCTTGATTTAAATAAAAGAGAATCTAGGTAGAGTAACAAACACTCTCTCATCTCTACTGCACTAAATGCTTCTGATCAAGCAAGCATTTTGCTTTGGGACTCCAATTAAAACCACTTCCTGTCATTTTCATTATGTCCCCAGAGAAATAAACACATAATCAAAACTGACAAGATCCAACAGTATTATTAACCATCAATGTCAGATTTGATTATCATAACCCAGCAGCTCCTAATGGTGTGCCGCTATGTACAAATGCCTCCTGGTTAACAATCTACCAGGCAAATATGGAGGGAAGACAAATGAGGTTGCTTTTTGAGGTTTTTGTAAATCCTTAAATTTGTAAATCTACCCCTTAGTAAGCCCTTATCAATACCATACCGGTTGCCATCCAGTTGCTTCCAACTCATGGTGACCCCATATATGTCAGAGTATAACTGCACCACACAGGGTTTTACTGGCTGTGATCTTTTGAAAGCAGACCAAGCCTTTCTTCCTAGGCACCTCTGGGTAGACTTGAACCGCCAACCTTTTGGTTGGTAGCTGAGTGCTTAACTGTTTGTGCCACCTTATTAGTAAACTCTTAAGAATTGTTATTCGGATTTCCCCCAAAAGCAATACTTGTGGCAAACCGTGCTCATAGTTCTGTTGATATTGACAAAATGGTAATAAATTGTTCTCCTCATTTTGACTTTTGATCATTGGTTCATTCAACCAATATTTATTGAGTAGCCACGTATGATGCAAGATGGTAGGCATTAGGGAGTTTTTAAAAAAGCGGTTGAATATAATCTCCGTCCAGAAGGACATTAAAATGCAGTAAGAATGTAACACATAAATGTAAATCTAGTTTCTGTAAATCAAATTGTTGTTTAAATGTGGCTTTAAAAGACATAATTTAAGGAATACTGTGGCAAATTCTTTTAGAGTAAAGAATCCAATTGCAATATGAATAGTAGTCTTAATTTGTGGATTGGAATTTTGGTATCAACAAAAATATTCTTAGAGCTGAGAGGTCACTGAGAAATAGTTAGAGTAGATTCCTTCCTGAAAGATTTCGTAGATGATATAAGTGGTGAGAAGGGTGTTGAAGATGGCGAGTGACTTGGACAAGAAAACTGGAAAGGGAGGGTGTGAGGAGGCTGGGGATGAAGAATGCGAGCCATCCTGAAGAGGAGGGAGAGGTGAGGTGCCAGGTTAGAGAGAGCTCTCGAATTGAAGGCAGAGAGGTATAGAGCTAGGAAGATTTGATGCCACTGTCCTATGAGTCAGAATCTACTCGACAGCAACGAGTTTGTTTTTGTTTTTGTTTTTTTCAGTCCCCCTTAAGGAGCCGGTGGTATAGTAAAAAAAGGTCAACAGTTCGAATCCACTAGCCACTCCTTGGAAACCCTATGGGGCAGTTCTACTCTGTTCTATAAGGTCGCTATGAGTTGGAATCAACTCAGTGGCAAAGGGTTTGGTTTTGGTTTGGACCTTGGCGGCTGTGTGGTGGAAAACAGTAAAAGAAGCTAAACTGTAGGCAATCCAGGAATTGAGAACTGAGGGCTAAGGCCATGGCAGGGGAAATGTATAAGGCAGATTTAAGGAATATTTGAGAGAAAAAATAAGTCAGACTCAGAAGTAGACTGACATGGAAGATAATGAAGAGGTGTCTAAGTACAATGCCAGTCTTCTCTGTGTGTTGCTCAACGCAACACTTACATCTGTCCCAATCTGTTAATTCTTTGAGTATCACAAAGGTAAGCAAGCTTCTCACCTTTTTTTAATCATACTGAAAACGTAGGGACTCTTGAGAGCAACAGTTTAGCCTCCAATCGTAGAACAGTAGCCTTTCCAGATAAGATTCTTAACACTGCTAGGAACAGCCTCCAGTTGACCCAGCAACTACTTGCCCTTTAACCACAAAGAAAAGAGGAAATCTTTCATTGAGCACCTTCTACATATTGGCATCATCACCTTTGTTCAGCTCTCAATGCAAATATTTCAGTGATATGTCATCACTATATGTATCACTGTATAAATACGTATCAGAGAGACACAGCACTGTATAATGGGCATTCCTGTTTTTCTTGTCCTGATATACTGACATGTGTATTTTTGTTCACCATCCTTCATTCACTCATTTGATTAATCATTCAGCACAAGCCATGTGCCAGACTCTGTGCCAGGTACCAAACCCAAACCAAACCTGTTGTCATCGAGTCAATTTCAACTAATAGCGACCCTACAGGACAGAGTAGAACTGCCCTGTAGGGTTTACAAGGCTGTAATCTTTATGGAAGCAGATTGCCATGTCTTCCTCCTGCAGAGCGGCTGGTGGGTTAGAAACAAGGGGTAGGAAGCAACATGGTTCCTGCCCTCAAGGGATTCACAGTCCGTTGGTGGAGGCAGACTGGGAAAATAATAGTATCGCTGAATCGTAAGGTCAAAGAATCAGTTCTTTCTGGAAGCCTCCTTAGATCTGGACTTTTTATATTTCAAATGTGTTAATGTCTTTCTTGGTATTTGATGGGAACTTTGAAGAGTCTTTCAATTGTGTACACAATATTATACAAAGTTAAGCTTATGCCCTCAGGCTATCTCGCTCTTAAATGTCAAGCTAATATACAATTTAGAAACATATGCTCTAGAAATTTTTTGTTTTTTCTTTTTTGAAACCCAGTTGAGCTGTAAACACTAAGAACCCAGGACTCTAGAAGAGGTCTGTTCTTATGAACTGATCATGCACACGCATGCGTGTGTGTGTGTGTGTGTGTGTGTCTGTCCATCCATCCTTTTGGTTTTCTGAACCAAAGCTGAAGCTGCTTAGATTCTGTAATAAACACTAAACCCCCTGCCCCAGAATGTATAAGGTAAAGCCATAGTCCATGATGGCTAACTATTCTTAAAAGCATACAAGCGTTTTTACTTAAGATATTTGAGTGGACATAAAAAATATCAGCGGCAGCTCTGGTGAGGAAAATCCCAGGTTTATCTATAGACCTCCCAGTCTGGTGTCAGCAACTGATTTACTTCAGCTTCTGAAAACGGATAACCACTTTGAAGTTTGCGATTTCAGCTCAGGGATGCTGGAAGTTCCTTGGCTCCCCTGAAAGGAGAAAGCACTTTAAAGCTTTCTGCCAGAGTGCTGTTATAATTACCCTGAGACCTTTCCTAAAAGGCAGAAGAGCTGGAGAGGCTTTTCCTTCTGTGGCTGATGAACATACGAGAGCCTCCCTTTGGAAACTGATAAATCACACCTTAGAAATCTGCTCTCCAGTCTTGACAGGAAGCTCCCTTGATATTTCACAAGCACAGAAGGGCGCATATTCAGAAAAGAAGTGTTTTTGACCCGAATAAAGACAAAGCAAGGAAAATATAAAATTAAATACATTCTTTTACACCTTTTAAATAGCCATCTTGATGCTTTAATCCATTAAACTGTGCGTCTCCAGCCTCGTGGCCTGAGCACTTGCTGTTTGTGCCTCTGGAACTCTTCCCCTACGTATTGATCCTCTCACTTCCACCAGGTCTCTTCCCAACAGTCACCCTTTCAGGGAGGATTTCTCTACTACCCGATGTAATATGGTAACACACATGATCTCACACACATCACACATTCTCTCACACCCACACACACACCACATACACACACATTACCACACACACCACTCACACTCTCACACACTCACATATACCACACATGCACCCACTCTCACACACCACACAGGTCACCACACACGCACTATACACATCACCACACATACAAAACATGTATACACTGTTACACATGCCAACACACTACACGTGCACACACACCACACATATCACCGTGCACACTATACACATTACCACACACACAGCACACAAGCACATTGCACGTGCACACACTGTCACATACATACCACACATGCTATACACACACCACACATACACTCTCACACATACACATACACACTGCACACGTACACTTTCTCACATACCACATGCACACGTACTTTCTCACACACACTATACACACATCACACACAATATATATATTTATATTTTCTATCTCATAGTGTATATAGTTTGTTCATTGTCTCTCCTCTTCCACTAGAATGAAGGCACTAAAAGACAAACTAATTTTGTCAGTTTTGTTCTCTGTTATATCCTCAGTGACTGTTACATGCCTGGCACTTAATAAATGCTCGAAAGAAAATTATTGAATAAATTGTGCATTTCAAAATGTAGGACTTGCTTTTCAATACTCATCTATTTATGCAAAGGAAGATAATATGTGTCCCCATGAATTTAGAGGGTGTTCAGAAAGTAAGACATTGAGCAGATATCAGAGGTGTGCTTTTATTTTCTAGCCATACTAACTAGTTTTTAAAAAAAATACATATGAGGAGTTCTGGCAAAATGGCGCTCTAGGCAGACGCACCACGCCGTGCCTCCACAGCAAAGATCCAAAACATTAAGCCAAACAGAGAATACAACAATCCTGAAACCCTAAAACATCAAATGAAGAGATAAAGAACTCAGCCAAGCACCAAATGGAGTGAGAAACTGACAGAG
>NW_004444104.1:2183142-2206920 GCF_000243295.1 Trichechus manatus latirostris
GGGGTACAGGAGTCCAGTGACAAGGGCCGGAGGGCAGAAGGGGACGGGGAAGCTGTTGATAGGGAAAACAATGTTGAGTAAGGATATTGTTGATGTGTTGTGAGGTTGTTAACCATTGTCATAGGGCAACATTTGTAGTAACTGTTAAATGAGAAACTATTTTGTTCCGCAAGCCTTCGTCTTAAGTGAGAATAACAGCACAATTGGAAGAGCGTAGTCAATGTCACTGAAATGTGTATGTAGAAATTTTTGAAACAGTGTATCTTTGGCTATGTGTATTTTCACCAAAAAAAAAAGATTGAGAATTTAGAGGGTTAATATTTTGCGGGGTTGTTAACCAGTGTCATAAAACAACATGTGTACTACTGTTTCACAAGAAACTATTTGTTCTGTAAGCCTTCACCTGAAGGACAATAAAATATAAAAAATATTTTCAATCGCCTCATATGCATATGAAAGTTGGACAATGAATAAGGAAGACCAAAGAAGAATCGATGCCTTTGAATTATAGTGTTGGTGAAGAATACTGAATATACCATGGACTGCCAAAAGAATGACTAGATCTGTCTTGGAAGAAATACAACCAGAATGCTCCTTAGAAGCAAGGATGGCAAGACTATGTCTCACATACTTTGGACATGTTACCAGGAGGGATCAGTCCCTGAGAAGGACAGCATGCTTGGTAAAGTAGAGAGAGTGAAAGAGGAAGACCCTCAATGAACTGGATTGTCACAGTGGCTGCAACAATGGGCTCAAGTATAACAACAATTGTGAGGATGGTGCAGGACCAGGCAATGTTTTCTTCTGTTGTACGCAGGGTCGCTATGAGTCAGAGCCAATTCGACGACAACAACTACTAATGACTAACAACAACAGCTTCCCTCACTTCTCACTCTCTACACCCACTTCTCAATTACCGACTATCTCATAATCCGACATTTTGCATTACAACAAAAGTAAAAAAAAATCTACTATCTGACTATATTGCCCATTAACGTCACACATCTGGCAGCAACAAACTCCAAGGTAGGGGGTAAGAGTAATGCTAGCTGTAATGGTTATGGTTATGTGTCAACTTGGCGGGGCCATGATTCTAAGAGGATTGGCATTTATGTAATGATGTAATTTGGCAGTTGTATAATGATGTAGTCATCCTCGATTTTGTAATAGGATGTGATCATCCTCCATTTTCACATAATGCTGATTTTTGCATAATGACCTGGTCTTTGGAACCTAACCATGTCAATAAGTGAGGGGTGAGGGTACTGCTTTATTGCTTTCCAACCATAAGCTTCTGAATCCATTATCAGATACCACTTCCTTTAAAGATATAGCATATGAGAAGACTTAACTCTGAAACCAGGATTTGTCATGAAGCCACATTGATTTCCAAAGTGATATCTTTGCTCTTCAACCCTTTAAAGAGGTCTTTTGCAGCAGATTTGCCTAATACAATGCATCTTTGATTTCTTGACTGCTGCTTCCATGGGCATTGATTATGGATCCAAGTAAACTGAAATCTTTCACAACTTCAGTCTTTTCTGTTTATCATGATGTTGCTTATTGGTCCAGTTGTGAGGATTTTGTTTTCTTTATGTTGAGGTGTAATCCATACTGAAGGCTGTGGTCTTTGATCTTCATCAGTAAGTGCTTCAAGTCCTCTTCACTTTCAACAAGCAAGGTTTTGTCATCTGCATACGCATATGCATACGAGTCTTCCTCAATCCTGATGACCCAGTCTTCTTCATATAGTCCAGCTTCTCAAATTATTTGCTCAGCATACATATTGAATAAGTATGATGAAAGGATACAACCCTGACGTACACCTTTCCTGACTTTAAACCACGCAGAATTCCCTTGCTCTGTTCAAATGACTGCCTCTTGATCTATGTATGGGTTCCTCATGAGCACAATTAAGTGTTCTGAATTCCCATTCTTCGCAATGTTATCCATAAATTTATATGATCCACACAGTTGAATGTCTTCGCATAGTCAAAGGGAAGCTAGAAGCAGCAATCTTCAACACCTGTTATGTTGCAATTGGAATTAATAGATCAAATTCTCTTCTTCTTTTTTTTTAAATAATGTTTTATTGTGTTTTTAGTGTAAGTTTACACATTAAATTAGGTTCCCATTTGGCAATTTCCATACAACCTGTTCAGTGACATTAGTTAAAATTTTCACAATGTGTCAACATTCTCTTTAATTGTGTTCTCGTTGTTCCATTTCCAGTGCTCTCATTTCCCTGCCCCCCTTATCTTCTCATCCTTGCTTTATAGTAAATGTTGACCTTTTGGTTTCATATAGATGATTTTTTAGTAGAGAACCGCACTCAGGGGTAATATTTTTATTTTATGTGCAAATCTGTTATCACAAAAGGTGATCTCAAGGGATAGTTTCAGTTCAAGGTTTAGAGTATCTCAGGGCAACAGTGTCAGGGAGTCCTCTGGTTTCAACTGGTCCAGTAAGTCTGAACTTATTAAGAGATCAAATTTTCTTCTGATTTGACGTAGTGTTATAACACGAGCACGTATTTTGCTGTGGCCCATGCTGCAGTTGCCTCAACCGTTGCTGCTATTTCCTTGCCCAGACCTGCAGTTCTGGAGTTCCCTGACTTCAGGATGTGCAGGAGGGCGAGCACAATGGTTTCAGTCCTCACCATGCCCCCTCCGCCCAGCCAAGATGGAGGAGCCCATGGGAGAAGACAGTGTACCTCCTCCTGGGAGGGGACTGGAGAGGTGAAGGAAGAGACAGCTGAGGTGAAGCTGGAAAGTTCAAATCAACTACTTTTTGCAAACACAGCCTTTCTGGATCTGGATAGCCTCAAAGCCATAACTGTGTTACAAGGTGAATTGTTGTTAGTTGCCTTCGAATTGGTTCTGTCTCTTGGCGATCTAATGTGTAACAGAAAGAAACATTTGTGCGGTCGCACACCAGCCTCACAACTGTTGGTGTGTTTGAGCCCATTGTGGCAGCTATTGTGTCAGTCCATCTTATGGAGGATTTCCTTTGTTTTCACTGACCCTCTACTTTACTATCCATGGTGTCCTTCTCTAGGCATTGGTGTTTCTTGATGATCTGTTCGAAGTAAGCAAGATGAATTCTCGCCATCCTTGCTTCTAAGGAGCATTCTGACTGTACTTCCTCCAAAGGAGGGGGAGGAAACAGATTGGAATAGAGAAGAGCACAAGTCTGGTTTGTGAACCCAAGTGGGAACTGAGTGACAGCACACACCAGCTGTGTCTTCCTCACCACCTCCAGCTGGGATCCCCAGCTTAACCTTGCCTCCCTTCACTGCCTCCCCCAGCACTGAGCTCCTCCCCGTCTGGTTCTCAGCCAGGAAAATAACATGTGGCCTTGGTTTCCTGGTGTTCAGTGATCTTAATCCTGAGTAAGCTTCTACCTCTGTGAGATCAGTCATTCTCTTTCTCATGATGCCAAGTGGGCCATTATGTAAATAAACCCCAGTCAACCCATCCCAGTACCTGCTACATAGGTCAGAAGTGTAGTGAGAGCATAGCCTAAGGTCTCACCCAAACCTTCATTTGCTGAGCTCATTGTCATTTCCCAAACCTTCCTGTTTGGGGGTTGCAAACCATCTGTGAAGAAAACCCTTAGCCTCCCCTGATCATATAGCCTGGCTGAACTCAGAACTCAGTTGAACAATACCACCTCCAGGAAGCTTTTTCTGATCTCTCCAGCCTGGGGATCTCCTGTGTACCCAGAGCACCTTTTGCATAGCTTAGTACAGAACTAATCCCATCATATGATGTCCTGTGGGTTCACCTACTCTCCAAACTGTGAGTTACCTGAGAGCAGGAACTACCATGGTTTCACAGTGTTTGAATTATGTTAGGCGCTTAATACATGTGTACTGAATGGATAAGTGAAAAGAGAAAGACATGTAGGTAAATACGGAGAAAATTCTGGAAAAAAAGAAGATACCGTGTCACTAATGTTTCTCAGGGAAGCTGTATTTGCACTATTCCATGAAAGATAAGATTGGATTTGAGCATGTAGAAATTGGAGAGAGGGGGACCTCTGGGAGGAGGGAACAGCCTGAGAAGAGACAAGAAAGTGGACAATTCAGAAGGCATGTATGAGGCGGCCTTCACTGTATTCTACCAGTTGTCAGTTGTGTGTGACCTTGGGCAAGTTACCTAACCTCTGTGTGCCTCAGTTTCCTTATCTGTGAAATGAGGATAATGGCACTTATTTCATAGGGTTGTGAGGACCGAATGAGTTAACATATGTTAAGGCTTAGAAGAGTTCCTGATTGGTACAAACAGTTAACGCCCTCGGCTGCTAACCGAAAGGTTGGAGGTTTGAGTCCACCCAGAGACGCCTCAGGAGAAAGGTCTGGTGATCTTTTTCTGAAAACCCTATGGAGCACAGTTCTATTCTGATACACATTGGGTTGCCATGAGTCAGGGTCAACTCAATGACAACTAGTTTTAGAACAGGGCCTAGAATAGGGCTTGGCATATAGTAAGCACTTACATAAATATCAACTATTATTAGTGCTATTATTATTATTATAAGTATAGTAAGAAATGCTGCAGGAATTCAGAGACAGAAGAGCGCAGAGCAATCTGGAATAGCCATACCTTTTCTTGGCACCCACACAGCTGGATTTCCTGACAGTGCCACTTTCAAACAGAGTACTCCAGTGTTTCCAAAAGGAAACTCACAGCTGTTAGAAATCTGTCTCAATATTTTGTTGAGACAAAGAGGGTCATTATATCCTCATAGAAAAGTCACTGGGTCTTTTTATTTAAGTTTCTAAAATGATCTATATTTTGACACTAGGTAAGAGTCCTCTCAATTTCATCCCTAATTGAAAACAGAGGTAAATTACTTAAGTAGTGAAAACACACACACACACACACACACACACACACACACACACACACACACTAGGGCACAAATGCTCTGTAAACCAGAAAAACCAAACCTGTTGCCATTGAGTCAATAGTGACTCAAAGGGACCCTAAATGCTCCATAGGGGAGTCCAATCGTATTTATTTGTAGATCAGGACTACATGGGGTAAATAAATTGGCTGATTAAGTTGTTACGAATCCCATCTATTTGTTGTCTTTTATTAGAAATTGCCTCATTGAGGTGAGGTAAGCCCAGTTTGAGTTTACCTGGCCATAGAAATCACAAGAGAAAAAATATACCAATATGGATCGACATAAATGTAGACCCTTTTTTGTATAAGATGGTAGTACACCACAGTATGTCTAAACCCGAAACCCATTGCTGTTGTTGAGTTGATTCCGACTCATAGCGATCCTATAAAACAGAGTAAAACTGCCCCACAGGGTTTCCAAGGCTGTAAATCTTTAGGGAAGCAGACTGTCAAATCTTCCTCCCACGGAGTGACTGGTTGGTTCAAACCACTGACCTTGCGGTTAGCTGCTGAGTGCTTAACCGCTGCATCACCAGGGCTCCTTACAGTATGTCTACATTTTATTTAACTTACAATTGAGCCCCTATTAGTCGCTCTCGTTTATTTTCAGTCACTTATGTCAGTGTCTTGTCTCTTCAGTTTTTTCCTTTCAAAAATAAAAGTCACAGAGAAGGTAGCACTGCCATTATAACTTTTCTGTGCTCAGTTCAGAGTTCCTTCTAGACTTTCCAGAGATCCATACTAATGCTGAACCTGGAGGCCAGGAAAAGGAGACGAGAAGTAGATGCTGCGGGCTGATCCAGACCAGAAAGCTTAAGGAGTCATCCTCACTTTCACATCTGTTGTTGTTGTTAGGTGCCATCAAGTCGGTTCCAACTCACAGCAACCTTACGTACAACAGAACAAAATCTGCCCGGTCCTGCACCATCCTCACAATCATTGCTATGTTTGAATCCATTGTTGTAGCCACCGTGTCAATCCATCTCACTGAGGATTTTCCTCTTTTTCTTTACTTTACCAAGCATGATGTCCTTCTCCAGGGACTGGTCCCTCCTGATAACATGTCCAAAGTACATGAGATGAAGTCTCCCCATCCTCGCTTCTAAGGAGTATTCTGGCTTTACTTCTTCCAAGACAGATTTGTTTGTTCATCTGGCAGTCCATGATATATTCAGTATTCTTCGCCAACACCATTATTAAATGCATCAATTCTTCTTTGGTCTTCCTTATTCATTATCCAGCTTTCACATGCATATGAGGCGATTGAAAATATCATGTTTTGGGTCAGGGGCATCTTAGTCCTCAAAGTGACATCTAACCATGTCTAAATCAGAGAGTTAAAAACCATACTGCTATGATCTTCTCTTCCAAGTCACCTAAGATTTCTCAAAGCCCATAGGTCTGATCCAAGCACTTGCCGCAAATGTGTCGGTCTCTAATCCCTCCATGCTTCCTAGACAGAGGCCCTTATTCTCTTTCCTCACTGAGGATGTGACAAGATCCTGCAAATTCTCCTCCCCGCCACCCACCCCACTCTGTGGGGTTCCACAGAAAGAGCATGCACTTAGACGAGTCTGGTTCAAAGCCCAGCTCCACCACTTTCCGGTTTGAGACTTAGAGGCATCGCTTTGCTTTTGAACCTCAGTTCCCCTTTCTCTAATATATATACATAAGTAAAACCAAGCCACTTGCTATTGAGTTGATTCCAACTCACATGCGTGTCAAGTAGAACTGTGATCCACAGGGTTTTCGGTGGCTGATTTTTGGAAGTAGATAACCTTGCCTTTCCTTCTAGTCTGACTAGGGACAAGTTTAAATGCCAGAAATAAATGGACTAAAAGTGTTGAATGTAGTTAGCTCTGAGAGGGAAAGTTGTTAGCTCTGAGGGGGAGAATAGGAAAAGGCGGGGGCAGAGAACTGCTTTTTTTGTTTTGAGCCTTCTGCATTTGAGTTTTTAAACTATGTATATATTACATATATATACTACTTTGATAAAACAAAAACTAATTTAAAATACCTCCTTTACAAGATGGTTACATAGGTTCCAGATGGTGTTTGTACAGTGTGTAGCACAGGGACAGGGACAGGGCAGGCACTCAGTAACAACAGTGGTGGTTGCGATCACTGTTGCATATATCAGTTCAGGAGAGGTTTGAATAATAATCTTAATAGCAAATATGTATTGACTGCTTACCAGATGTCATGTACTGTACTGAGAGAATGTTTGTAGAAGGCTCTTAGTTCTCTGATAAAATGTTTATGATTAAATACTAACTTTAAAATTTGGGTGATTGCGAAGTTGAGAGTTTATAATCATAAATTCCTTGACAGAGTAATTCAGGTTACAGTAGAACGGGAATTTTTACCATGGTGGGTTGATGAAGGGACCCTAGGAGTTTGGTGAACCTCCTGAAGCTGCAGGCAGAATTTTTGAGTATGTGCAGAAGTACCTTTTTTCCAGAGAGCCCATACTTTTCATGATATTTTAAAGGAGTCATAAGACCTAAAAGAGCTCATAACAATTTCTCTAGAAAATATAATATATTGATACTAGTTTCAATAAATTCTGGGTGCTGCAATACAAAAAACAAAATAGAACTTTACACCAAGAGAGGACCTCATTTCAAGAGAGACATAAACAACAACAAAAACCAGAAAATCCCACTTGTGATTTGGTGCAGTGGTTAAGAGCTTGGCTGCTAACCAAAAGGTCGGTAGTTCGAATCCGCCAGCCACTCCTTGGAAACCCTATGGGGCAGTTCTACTCTGTCCTCTAGGGTTGCTTTGAGTCGGAATTGAGTGGATGGCAAGGTTTTTTTTGTTTTTTTTTTGTTTTGTTTTTTAATGTAACATATTTCCATGAATCTAGCTCTTTCTTGGCTCACATCAACCAAAAGAAGTTAATAGAGAAAGGTTTTCTTGAAAGGAGCATAAATGACAAACGGAAAAGACTCAAGGCCTAGAGAAGCAGACCATTAGCTACCTATAAAGGAGAAAAAATGTATAAAAAGGAGCACACTTGTCTGTGTGTCTATGACCGTAAGAAATAAATAAAATGTCTTGAGGAGTTAAAAAATTTTAAATCTTATTTCCTAATTCCACCTACCCTCTTCTCTTTGAATTAATTTGCTTATTCTTCAGCAGACACATTTTCATTTACTTAAAAAAAAAAACAAAACTTTTTCACCTTTAGATTTCTCACACAGTCTCTTTATTCGTAAATCAGTACCAGAATCCTCACCCACAGGTACTTAATCTCTTTCATGTACAGAGTAACTGTAGTACAAAATCTATGCATACTTTCATTTAACAAATATGTAATGAGCACTGCAAATACACGGGACACTACACTAGGAGTTGATGACACAACGGAGGGCAGACATAGACTTGTTTCCTGACTTCATGGAGTTTATGGTTTTTTGGAAAGGGCAAACATTACTTGATCATCAACACAAACAACTGCGAAGTCACAATCGTGATAAGTGCAGTGAACGAGAGAGAACGGAGCCATTAGAATCTGTGAGAGTGAGTTGGTCCTAGGCAGGTAAGTCAGGAAAGCTCCCCTGAGAAAGCAATGCTCAAGTTAAGAACTGAGGATGATGGGAGTTTACTTGGTGAAAGAGGAGGAAAGAGTGTTCAAGACAAGGACCTGAGGCTTGTGCCAAGGCTCTGAGGAGGAGATGGGAGCCAGGCTCAGACCACGGAGCAGGCTAAGTTAGGGGATAGCTTGGTAGCTATGGAAAATCTTTGAGGAGGAGTAGGGTAGGAGTGACATGTAGCTGAACACATTTGTTTTTGGAAAGATCATCAGGCAGCAGTGCGGAGAGGGCCAGGGAGGCTATGAGCAGACCATTGAGGGGGGCATTGAGATAGTCCAGGAGAGAGAAAATTCCATCCCCACCTTCTGCCATGCCCACACAGAAAGAGGTTGTCACATTCTATGAAGACTAACTTGCATGATTGGACAGAATCTCAATATCTTTGTGAGAACATCTGGATACTAGTCAAGACTCTACTCTCGTAGGTTAACAAAAGTAAAATGCATGTGATACCCCTGCTGTACACGGGAGTAACCAAAAAACCCATTGCCATCGAGCTGACTCATGGTGACCCTATCAGAAAGAGTAGAAACCCATAGGGTTTCCAAGAAACAGCTGGTGGATACAAACTGCTGACCTTTTGGTTAGCAGCCTGAGCTCTTAACTAGCTACCATATATTGATTACCAACTATGTGCTAATACACCCATTGCCACTGAGTCCATTCTGACTCATAGCAACCCACAGGACAAAGCAGAACTGTCCCATAGTGTTTCCACAGAGCACCTGGTGGATTCCAACTGCTGACCTTTCGGTTAGCAGCCAAACTCTTAACCACTACGTCACCAGGGTTTCCATGTGCTAATAAGTCCTATATATAGCTCGTTCCCCACAGCAACCCTACAAGGTTCTGTTTGTTCTCTCCACTTTCCATGCAGGAAAATCATGGCTCTGAGGTTAAATAAGTAGTCCACACTGGTTGAAACCAGTTTGTCTACTGCCAAACTTATGTTCTTTCTCTGACCTCTCTCCATGTATTAGGAGGGACAGGAAACATTAAACAAGAATTTCTCTCAGAGAAAAGTTGGCTCCTAGTAAACTTCAATTTTTCTGAAAAAGCTTTAAAAGAAGTGAACTAATTTAGTACTTCTCTTTTTTTTAATTGAGGTATAACTGCATACAATAAAATACAAAAATCATAAATGTACACTTTGATGAGCTTCGACAAGTGTATAAAAACCAGTTGCTGTCAAGGTGATTTCGACTGTATGCGTCACGTAGAACTGTGCTCCACAGGGTTTTCAATGGCTGCTTTTTTGGAATTAGATCACTAGGGCTTTCTTCCAAGGAGCTTCTGGGTAGACTCAAACCTCCAACCTTTCAGTTAGCAACTGAGCACATTAACTGCACCATCCAGGGACTCCAACAAGTGTATACACCCCTGTAATTACCGCCTTAATAAAGATCTAGAGCATCACTCTCACATTAGAAAATCATGTCCATTTCCAATCTATTTAATTTCTATCACTTTAGATTAATGTTAACTGTTGCTGGACTTTAAAAAAATGGAATCCTACCGTTTGTATTCCCTTGTTCCTGGCTTCTTTCACTGTATATAATGTTTTTGAGATTTATCCATGTTGTTGTGTGTATGAGCGATTTGTTGCATTTTATTGCTGACTAGTAATAATCTTTAAATGGATGGTTAATGTATTTTAGCAGTTTTTACCATGTAATTATTAATATCTTCTCAATTGAAGGAATATTCATATTTTAAAATTTAGATTTCTCTTATGATTGCTGTGATCTTGTTCCTTTCATACAGCATGTGCCACAGAATTTAGATGTAAAATATCTTTTTTCTCCCAGTGACACATCAATATATTGCCAATATCCTTTGTCAGAATTGGTGGCACTAATTGATGGGTTCACTCCCCATTGTCGGCAATTAAGACCATCTGCTCCAACTTTCAATCTTAGAGGGAAACTAAATCCCAATTACAGGCAGTCCCCGGCTTACAAGTGAGATCCATTCCTAAGTGTGTCTTTAAGTCAAATTTGTGGGGAAGTTGGAACAGGTGCAGACGGTTCTTATTTAGCCTTACTTCAGTGCAGGAAAAAGCTCGAAGCCTTTTAAATGACTTAAAAGCTGCATGTGCAGCAAATGAAGATGACTGCAAGGAAGAATTTGCTGCGAGTAGGGGTTCATTCAATCGTTTCAAAGTGAGGGAAAATTTACATAACATTAAAGGGTGAGTACGAATTGTAAATTGGAGGTTGTAACCCAGGGATTTACTATAAAAGACAAATCTTCTATAAGCTTAGCTGGCATTGACAGATTGTGAAAGTAGAGAAGTTGTTTTTGTAGCTGAATTGCAAGTAACAATAGCTACACCTGGAGCTGTTGCTGTTGTTGGAAACATTTTTCTCTGGAAAGAAAGTAATGAATGTGTTTTCTGGAAATAAATACATATATAGTTATTTGAAAGAGAGCTATGACCCCTGAAAATGATACCAGCACACACAGACACTGACCACCACACGTTAAATGCCAAGTAAGGGTAAGAGCTAAGAAGACTGTGTGGGGAGGAGAAGGGACAGAGGCTCCAGAATATTGTGGGAGATGATAAAAAGGGAGGTGGGAAGTTTACTTTTATCCTCATTTCATGGATGTACATGGAAATGAGTAGGCCTGCCCTTTCTGCAGTACAGTGATTTCAGTAAGAAGGTGGGCATATTCAGAGGAAAATATGGAAAAAAATCTATCGATTATGTTGAAAATGTATTTATATTAAGAGTACAAGTAATTAGAATTGAGTGACTGGAGAGTTTTCTTCACAAGGCCTTCACAAAATCTTGAGTATCTGATATGATAATTCCTGTATGATTTAGTATGTTGTTACTGTTAGGTGCCATTGAGTTGATTTCGACTCATAGCAACTCCCTTTGACAGAACAGAACTACCCCATAGGGTTTTCTTGACTGTAATCTTTATAGAAGTAGATCACCAGGTCTTTCTACTACAGAGTTGCTATGTGGGTTCAAACCACCAACCTTTCAGTTAGCAGTCGAGTGCTTAACTGTTTGTACCACCAAGGCTCCCATAATTTAGTATACATACATACAGGAATATATACTAAATATGTAATTTAGTATATGTATATATACTAAACATATAATTTAGTATACATACAGAAATATAACCCCATTGCCATAGAGCTGATTCTGATTCATGGTGACCTGATGTGTGTCAGAGCAGAACTGTACTCCATAAGATTTTTGATACCTATAATCTTAAGAAAGTAGATCACCAGGTCTTTCTTCTGTGGCACCACTGAATGGATTCAAACCACCAAGCTTTCAGTTAGTAGCTGAGAGCAAACTCTTTGTGTCACACAGGAGTACAGTTTAGTAGTTTCCCTCACCTCTTGAAAATCATACCAAAATATTAATTTTTTTTAAAAGGGCAAAGGAATTTAATAGACATTTCTCTCAAGAAGTTATACAAATGGTCAATGAGCATGAGAAAAGATGCTCAACATTATTAGTCATTAGGAAAATGCAAACCAACGTGACAATGAGACATCACTTCACACCCTCTAGAATTGCTATAATCAGAAAGATGGACAATAATAAGGCTTGGTAAGGATGTGAAGAAATTAGAACCCTCATCCATGGCTAGTGAGCTTTTAAAATGGTGGAGCCATTTTGGAAAACACTTTTTTTCTTCTTTTTTATTATTTTATTTTTTGGTGAAGATATATACAACAAAACATACTCCAATTCAACAATTTCTATATGTGTCACAGCAGCAGCAAATGTCAGGGTGGCGGAGACAGTAACCAATGCCACAACTCTTACAGAGAAGTGGGGCCAGGAGGGTCACTCTAAGGAGTGGACCCTGGCTTCAGTCCCAGGAGCTTATTTATAGCCAATACAGCAAGCAATGAAGCAAATAACAGAACAATGGGCTTTGGGTGAATAACAATGGGCTCTGGGTGAATAACAATAAGTTTCAGGCAAGGGAGAAGGAATTCAGGTAAACAAGCCAATCAGTAACGGGTTTGGAAAAACAAGTCGTGACAAGTCTCAACATGTTCGGGACAAGTCTCAACATGTGCAGCATAGAGGCCTTTATACATCCATATTTTAATGGCACATATCCCCACATATATGTACAATTCAGTGACATTGGTTACATTCTTCAAGTGTGCCACCTTTCTTGATATCCTTTTCCAAATTATTTCACCATCATTGACACAAACTCACTGCCCCCTAAGCTTCTCGTCTAACCTTTTGAGCTGCTGTTGTCAATTTGATCACATATAGATAATGCCCCAAAACCTTCTAGTATCCATTTTTTGAAAATTTATCAGTGGATATTATCTATCTACCTATCTACCTATCTCTCTGTCTATCTATCTAACAACCTATATGCCATATAAAACCAAAAAACCAAATCCATTGCCCTCAAGTTGACTGTGACTCATAGTGACCCTACAGGACAGAGTAGAACTGCTCCCTGAGGTTTCCAAGGATGTAATCTTTAAAGAAGCAGACTGCCACATCTTTCTCCTGTGGAGCAGCTGGTGGGTTCGAACAACTGACCTTTCATTTAGCAGCCAAGTACTTAACCATTATGCCACCAGGGCTCCTTATATGTCATATAGCAACCCATATATATTAGGACTGCCAAACACAGCTGGAATTGAGTAAAAGCAACATGGGAGGGATGACAGAAGAGGCACAAAGAGCAGCAAATGTGTTCAATAGCAACAGATCTCAGGGAATTCTAGCAAAAAAAGCCCTGAAAAACAAGAAAACCCTCCTTGAAGTACAAAGTTACATTCATTCTTTGCAATACTATTTTTGGAACAGGCAGCAGAAGCTTTTCCTGGAATCAGTTTGATTTACAGAAGCAGAGTAGGTAAAGCTCTCAGAGAATCATGCAGATGAGCCATACTTGCAGGAAGGAGTCTATCTCTACTCAGAAAAAGAGACTTTGGACTATGAATCCTGGAAGGCTTCTCTGGCCCTTCTCTTGCCTCCATTATAGGAACCTGCAGACGCTTTGCCTAGGAAAATTCAATTTATTCACTGATGAACGAAGTTAAAAAAAAAAAAAAAAAAAGTAAAGACTGATCCAGGAACTATAAAAAGGTGCTATTTAAAAAGTGAAAAGGGAAGCCATTGTCAGACATCAGTCAGTGAAACCTGTGCAGAAGAAGGCCCACAAGAAGGCAAAATGAGATGCCAGCGACTTGATCAAAGACCTTCTTTGAAGGTCTTGATCAGAAGGGAGAATTGTTAAATGAAAATAGTCACGTGGTTGATAAAGTGGTGTTGGTAGTTGAGTGGACAATGCCCCTGAGATCTGTCTTTACCAAAACTTAAGCCTTCTTCCCTGTTAATCAGGCCACCCTGGGTGACCAATAAGATTCTAACAGTGTTTAAATAGTAAATTGTATAAGCCAATCAGAAATAAGCTTGTTTCGCTTCCACATTTGGTCAATATAAGCCAGTCACTGCTGATACCCGGTGGAGTACCTTTCCACATGTGGTTTGGTGCTACCCAAAATTCATGAATCTTCTGCCCGAGTAAACACCATCTAATAGATTTAAATATATATATATATATATATATATAACACATATATATGTATATATGAAAAAGAGCATCAAAACTTGCCAACAAGTTAAAAACAAATCATTTAATTCTCATTAAAATATTGCATAAAGCAATTTTTTAAAATGTGGTCAAACATTACCACTAATTCAGAGGATTTATGGACTCAGCTGCCTCCATTAAGGAAGACCACAAAGAGAAATGCTAGAAAATATGGTGAAACAACAGGAGGACCTGGAGTAAGGACTGACCAGTAGAACTCAGACAAGAGGGAAAGGAGAAATTAAAAACAGCATAAATATAAAGAAAATGTTAGAAGGAGCAAAAGGGAGAATATACATTACAAAAGTCACCATGAGGGATATGTTGTTGTTGTCGTGTGCCGTCGAGTCAATTCCAACTCATTGAGACCCTATAGGACAGAGTAGAACTGCCCCATAGGTTTTCCAAGGAGCAGCTGGTGGATTCGAACTACTGACCTTTTGGCTCTTAACCACTTCACCACCAGGGCTCCAGTGAGGGACATAGAAGGTAAAAATGAGAAATGAAAACAAAATTAAATAGATTAAAAACTTAAAAAAGATTAAAGAGGAAATAAAAATGTTCATGTACAATAGGCAAAGGAAATCTAACAGATGCATAACTGAAATCTCTGAAAAAGGGGGAAAATATCCCAAAACAACGGAACAGAACTAAGATATATTTCTTTTTTTTCCTCAGAAATAAATGAATTTTAAATAGGATAAATAGGTGGAGCAAAGGACATTTTAAAGGCAGTGAAAATATTTTATAAAGATGAACACATGACATTATGCATTTGTCAAAACCCATAGAACTATACAGCACGAACAGTGAACTCTAATGTAAACTATGGACTATAGTTAATAATAATGTAGCAGTATTGGTTCCTCAATTGTAACAAATATACCACACTAATGTAAGATGTTAATAGGAGAAACTGTGTGCAGGGGGGAGACGGAAAATTTGGGAATTCTCTGTACTTTTTTTTTAATTGTGCTTTAGGTGAAAGTTTACAGCTGGAGTTAATTTCTCACACAAAAACTTATACATATATTGCTTTGTGACATTAATTGCAGTCCCCACAATGTGACAACACACTCCCCCTTTCCACCCCAGGTTCCCTGTGTCCATTCAACCAGTTCTTGTCCCTTCCTGCCTTTTCATCCTGCCTCCAGGCAGGAGCTGCCCATTTGGTCTCGAATATCTGATTGAACTAAGAAGCACAGTCCTCAAGGGTACTATTTTTTGTTTATAGTCCTGAAGATATATTTCATAAAATAAAATTTAAAAACAAATTTGAATTTATATAATGAAGAGACAAACACAATGGCAGGGAAAAATTGACCCGCAGGTGGCAATAGTAAACATACCAGTATAAAGTTTTTGACCTTTAAAAATTAAAAATCTTGTAAGCAAGTATAAAGGTCTCATAATTTTTAAAAATGGGAAAATGAAACTGGCCTTAATTTTCTCCATAGAAACATTAATATCAGAAAACAGTGTGCCAACATCTTTAAGATGTTAATGAAAAAAAAAATTTGTTAAGGATTTTATACCCAGTCATGCTGTTCATTAAGTGTAAAGGTTAATGACAGTTTTCAAAACATGTAAGAAATTAGGGAAACTATCAGAGGATGAACTTCTACCAACCTAGACATGACTATGAAAATTATTACCAAATTTTATGGGAAAATTATGACAGTGAGTACTGAATACTTCTAACTATAGAATTAAAATAAATCTAGGGATTAGCGTGACATAAGGGAATGCAAATTTTATATGCCCAGAAATGTAACTAATTAAAATTGGGAAAGAAGGTGATGAAGTTGACTAATTGCTTCATCTGAAGGCTAGAGGAAAAAATGTGATTTAAAGTTGACAAATCAAGTCATAGAAGCCAGCATAAGCACAGATAACTATGTGTGTGCATGTGCATGCTTGTATTATATCTGTATATATTTCACTGTGTTTGTAGTAGTTGTTGTTTTGTTTGGTTTTCTCTGACATATATATATATATAAACCCATTGCCGTCGAGTCGATTCTGACTCACAGCAACCCTATAGGACAGAGTAGAACTGCCCCATATGGTTTCCAAGGAGCACCTGGTGGATTCAAACTGCCAATCTTTTGTTTAGCAGCCGTAGCTCTTAACCACTATGCCACCAGGGTTTTTATATATATATGTATCTTTTCAAGTGTCAGGCACTGTTTTGAGTGCTTTAATTCTCACAACAAACCTATAAGATGACTAACTTTATTATCGCCATTTTACAGATAGGGAGACTAAGGCATAGAGCACATAAGTAGCTTTCCCAGGGTTACACTGCTGGGAAGATTACACAGTAAGGTCACATGGATGGGTCTCAAATCCAGGGGATGTTTATGAAAGTATAAACATAAACACCAACAAAGATAATATTATGGATTAAAAATTTGGTTGATGGATAATATTATTAATTAAAATTTGCCCATAATAGGGAACTAATGTCGTTGTTAGTTGAATAATATTATTAATTAAAATTTTCTCATAGTAAGGAACTAATGTTGTTTTTATTTGTTGTCATGTTGGCTCTGATGCAAGGTGACCTTATGTGTAACAGAACAAAATACTGCCCAGTCCTACATCATCCTTGTGGTCACTGGCATGCTTGAATCTATTTTTGTCTTCCAACCTAGGGGGCTTATCTCCCATCACTGCATCAGACAATATTCTGTTGTAAGTCATAGGGTTTTCACTGGCTAATTTTTGGAAGTAGATCACCAGGCCTTTCTCCCTAGCCTGTCTTAGTCTGGAAACTCTGCTGAAACCTGTCCACCATGGGTGACCTTGCTGGTGTTTGAAATACTGGAGATATAAGTTCCAGCAACATGGCAACACTCGAGGCACCACAGTACAACAAACTGACAGATGGGTGGTGGAGGGAACTAATAGATACCATAAAAGAAATAGAAGAACTAGGGTATTATATAAAGTGATAATTATGAAGATGTTTGCTAGAAAAAAATATAAACCTTTTAAAATTTTTAAAACTGTAAAAATGCCTTAGGGGTGGCGTCTGACCTCCTCTAACCCCACAAAGGGAAAGGAGAACCAAGATCAACAGCCCAAGGCTGATTCCTACGAGGTGGAGGTCAGACATGCCTCCTCTCTCCACCATCTTTACTAATTCTGACACCAACCGTCCCTCCCATAGCACTCTCTATTGGGTTCGATAATTCATTGCAATGGCCACACAGAACTCAAAGACCATACTCACGATTATGGGGTTTATTAAGGAAGTAACAGTTACAATTCAGGCTCAAGGACACTGAGAATATAGTTCTGTCATCAGGAAAGCCTCTTCCTAGCCGTGCTCCCGGGCACGCTTCTCCCTGGCTCTCAGTCTCTGCCCAAAGGCACTCAGCTTTCTCTCTCCATTGGCCAGGAGGCCCACTGTGCCATCTCCTGCTGCTGGGTCTCTCCTGCTGGTCTCTCCTTCCTTGGTTGGGGTGGGCTCCTCTCCTCTGCCCTGGAATTGCCTCTCTTTTAAAGCAAAACCGACCAATTCCTTTGGATTAGTCCCGCCCAATCATTTGGGTGGGAGTTACAAGACCATGGCTAGAAAGGCCACACAAAGTAATCCATCAGTAATCAATTGCACCACAAAAACTCTCACAGAAAATTTAACATAAAGAAAACAGACTACCTAGTGAAAGACTTTTAAAAAAATTATAAAATATAGAAAATAAATCAAAATTATATGACCAGCCTAATACTCAACATATTTGATATATCAATAATGTAAATGCACTTAACTTACTTTTTAAAAGATTTTTTGATGAAAAAGCAGATCTCAACTCTATGCTATGTATGATTCATACCTAAAAAGTGTGATTCAGAAAGACTGAAAATAAAAGAATGGGCAAAAATAGTCCAGGCAAACACAAACGAAAAGAGTCTTAATATCAGATATGATGGAATTCAGGCCAAAAAGTATTATACAAGACCAAACCCAGTAATTTATAATTTTAAAGTGTACAAGTCACAATGAAGGTATAACAGTGATGAATATCTAAGCACTAATAATATTTATAAAGCAGAAATTACAACCATTACAAGGAGGAAAGACATAAATATACTACAAGTGTTGTTGTTGTGGTTGTTAGATGCTGTTGAGTCAATTTTCAACTCACAGCAACCCCATGTGACAGAATAGACCTGCCCCATACGGTTTCCTAGGCTGTAACCTTTACTGGAGCAGATCGCCAGGTCTTTTTCCCACAGAGCCGCTGGGTGGGTTTAACCTTCTGGTTAGCAGCTGAAAACTTAACTGTTCCACCACCAGAGCTTCTTATACTACAAGTAACAGGCTTTAATTCACTTCTTTCAGTCCATAACATACCATATAGGAAAAAAAAAAAAAAGTAAAAATACCGATCTCTATAACCTCTCTAACCTGAAAAGATACATCTTTCTTTACATGTTCACACAAAACATTAATAAAAATTTACCATTTATTAGGCCACAGAGAAAACCTCAGTAAATTCCAAAAGGCAGAATTAATGTACATGGCATTCTTTGATCAAAATACCAGCAAATAGGTAATGAACAGCAAAAGCAGAAATAAAAATCACCCTTTCAATTCAAAATTTTAAAACTCCCTTAAACAACTCTGCAGTTGAAGAGTAAATAGAAGCCATAATTACAAAATTTTGAAGAAAAACCAATTCATGATATAACTCTCAGCACACTCAGAATAGAATAAAATTTCCTCAGCCTGAGAAAGGGTGTCTATGAAGAACCTAGAGCTAACATTATACTTAATGGTGAAAGACTGAATGCTTTCTACCTTAGAATAGGTACAAGACAAAGATACTCACTCTTATGACTTCTATTCGGTATTATACTGGAAGTCCCGAACAGTGCAACAAGGCAAGAAATGAAATAAAAGGTATAGATTTTGGAAAGGAAGAAGTAAAACTATCTTTATTTATAGTCAGCATGATCATGTATACTGAAAATCCAAAGGGATATACAAAAAGCTACTAGAACAAAAAGAAAATTTATCAAGATCTCAAAATAAAAGGTCCATATACAATAACTAATAGTATTTCTATATGTTAGAAAGAAAAAATTAAAAATGAAATTTTTAAAAATTACATTTACAACAGCATAAAAAACTTTAAAAATAAATTTAATGAAAGGTGTGGAAGATCTGTACACTGAAAACTACAAAACACTGTTGAGAAAAATTAAAGAAGACCTAAAGAGAGAGATTATACCATGCTCATGGATTGGGAGATTCAGTGTTGTCAAGATCAGGGATGGATTCTTGTGCTTACTTACTAATCTGTAGTGCACAATTTCACCTGTTTTCCACGTGAGAATGTGCACTAGAGATTAGCAAACACAATTAAGCCTGTGTATACCTTGCTTCCTGGTTAATCCACCCCTGGTTGTTGCTGTTGCTGTTAGGTGCTGTCGAGTTGGTTCTGACTCATAGAGACCCTATATAGGTACACAGAACGAATCACTGCCTGGTCCTGCACCATCCTCACGATCGTTGTTATGACTGAGCCCATTTTTGCAGTCACTGTGTCAATCCATCTCGTTGAGGGTCTTCCTCTTTTTCATTTACCCTCTACTCTACCAAGCATGATGTCCTTCTCCAGGGACTAGTCCCTCCTGATAACATGTCCAAAGTATGTGAGATGAAGTCTCGCTATCCTTGCTTATAAGGAGTATTCTGGCAGTACTTCTTCCAAGACAGATTTGTTCATTCTTTTGGCAGTCTATGGCATATTCAACATTCTTCGCCAACACCATAATTCAAAGGCATCAATTCTTCTTCAGTCCTTATTGATTGCCCAGTTTTCACATGCATGAGGTGATTGAAAACACCATAGCTTTTGTCAGGGCTACCTTAATCCTCAACGTGGCATCTTTGCTTTTTAACACTTTAAAGAGGTCTTTTGCAGCAAATTTGCCCAATGCAAATAAAGATAGTAATTCTCCCCCAATCTATAGATTCAATGCATCTTCATCAAAATCACAGGCATATGTTTTAGAATCTAATCAGTGATTCTAAAATTTATATGGTAATGAAAAGGATCTAGAAGAGCCAGAACAATTCTTAAAAGGAGATAAAAGTTGAGTGCTTAAACTATCTGATAAGAAGACTTACTATAAAGCTATAGTAATCAAGAGAATGTGTCACAGGTTTAAGGAAAGGCATAGCAGTCAGTAGAACAGAATACATCCAGAAATAGACACACACATTTATAGTCAATTGATCTTCGACAAACAGAAAGGACTTTCTTTTCAACAAATGGCACTGGAACAACTGGCTATCCATTTTTTTTTTTTTTTTTTGGTGGGGGAAGGAATCTCGACTCTTATCTTGTACCATGTACAAATATTAACTCATAGACCTACACTTAAGAGCTAAAATCTTAAAAGTTCAGGTAGAGAAGATAGGAAAAAATATTCATGATATTAGGTTAGGTAATATTTATTTTTTATTAAAACACAAAAACATGAGCCATAAAAGAAAAATATTTATAAGTTGAATTTCATTAAAACTATTTTTTTCTCTTCAAAAGACCCTCCTTAGAAAATAAAATAGGAAAAAAATACTTGTAAAACATATATCCAACAAAGGGCTTATGTCCTAAGTATATAAAGAACTATTACAACTTAGTAATAAGAAGGTAAACAATTGAATTTAAAAATGGGCAAAGATTTTGAACAGACACTTCACAAAAGAATATATATAAATGGCCAATAAGCAATGAAAAGATGCTCAACATTACCAGTTATTAAAAATGCAAATTAAAATGCTATACATCCAGTCCAAAAAACTAAACCAAACCCGTTGCCATTGAGTAGATTCTGACTCATAGCAAACCTGTAAGACAGAGTAGAACTGCCCCCATAGGGTTTCCAAGGAATGGCTGGTGGATTTGAACTGCCAACCTTTTGGTTAGCAGCCGAGCTCTTAACCACTTGGCCAGCAGGGCTCAATACAACCTAATGGAATGGCTGAAATGAAAAAAATCCTGACATACTGAATGTTTGTATGAATGTGGAGCATCTGGAATACTCATATATTGCTTGTGGTTATACTACCATGGTACAAACACTTTGGAAGACAATTTGGCAATTTCTCATAAAGTTAAAACACACACTGCAGTACAATGAATTACTTAATATAGCCCTTCTAGCCATGGTCTTTGTGACTCACACACAATGATTTAGTGGGACTATGCAAATAAGGTATATGGAATCTGTGATGGTTGGGGTTATATGTCAACTTGGCTAGGCCATGAGTCCCAGTATTGTGTGGTTGTCCTCCATTTTACGTGTTGTTGATCCTGACCTCTACATGTTGATGAGGCAGGATTGGTGTAAGATGTGTCTTGGGTCGCAGTCTTTCAGGAGGGCATGACTCAAGCTCCACCCTTACTGAAGTTACACCCTTCCCTAGGGTGTGGCCTGCATCTATATGCGTGTGTCCTGACTAGGCTCTCTCTCTATGCATCTGGATCCTGTGTCCAGTTTGTGATCAGTTGACCTCTCCAGTGGTCTGCTGCCTGACCTGCCAATTCTGGGATTCACCGGCCGCCAGAGCCCCTTGGGCCAGTGGTCTATTGTGTGACCTGATTTGCCAGTTTCTGCAGCCTTGTGAGCCAGCAGCCTGTGGTTTGAACTGCCGGTTTGGGTTCGTCAGCCCCTGCAGCCATATGAGTTTGGGAGAAGCCTACACCTTACCCACTAATTTGGGACTTGCCAGCCTCCACAACCATATGAGCCATTTCCTTTACATGGTTTGAGAATTCTCTGAGATGTTGCAGCAAATTAAGGAACACAAAGACAGGAGGGAGAATACTGAGGGGACAGGGAGTAGTTGATGTTAGAGATGATGGAGTGGTACAGTAGCTTGGAAAAGTTGGACATTTGGGACATCTTTAACCTCTGCCTCATAGGAACCAGCTTTGTGCTGATCCTTATTAAAAAAATTGTTTACACACTGTCATGGGTTGAATTGTGTCCCCCCAAAATGTGTCAACTTGGCTAGGTCATGATTCCCAGTATTGTGTGATTGTCCACCATTTTGTCATCTGATGTGATTTTCCTATGTGTTGTAAATCCTACCTCTATATGTTAATGAGGCAGGATTAGAGGCAGTTATGTTACTGAGGCAGGACTCAATCTGCAAGATTAGGTTGTGTCTTAAGTCAATTTCTTTTGAGATATAAAAGAGAGAAGTGAGCAAGAGACGTGGGGACCTCATACCAACAAGAAATAAGAGCCAGGAAAAGAGTGCCTCCTTTGGACCTCGAGTTCCTGGGCTGAGAATCTCCTTGACCAAGGAAGATTGATGACAAGGGCCTTCCTCCAAAGCCGACAGAGAAAGAAAGCCTTCCCCTGGAGCTGGCACCCTAAATTCAGACTTTTAGCCTCCTAGACTGTGAGAGAATAAATTTCTCTTTGTTAAAGACATCCACTTGTGGTTATAACAGCCCTAGATATCTAAGATACACACTAACATTAAAACTAGCAATTTCACTCTTAGCTATACAACCAAGACAATGAATATATGTCCACACAACAACATGTAAACAAATGTCCAAAACAACATTATTCTTAATGACTCCACACTGGAAACGACCCCAAAACTGATAAACTAGTGAATAGATAAATAAATGTGGTACATCCATACAATGGACTACTACTTAGCAATAAGCTTGAATGAATTATTAATTCTTGCAACAACATGCATGGATCTCAAAAAAATCATGGGAAGTAACAGAAGCAAGACACAAAAGACAACATATTGTATGATTCCATTTGTCTGAAATTCTAGAAAAGGCAAAATTATGATGACAAAAAGATCAGTGGCTGTTTTACGCCAGGTTTGAGGAGAAGAGATTGACTGCAAAGGAGCAAAAGGAAATTTGGGGATGGAGAGGATATATATCTTGATGCTGTGGTGAGGCTTGCTAACTGCATACATGTGCCAAAATTCATTGAACTGTACATTTAAAATATGTGAATTTTACTGAATGTAAATTACACTTTAAGAAAATGTAAAAAGTCCATATATAAAAGCAGTATCTTTCAGATATAAAAATAGCAGCCAGTAGGAGATTCAATGGAAGAAAAGACACTGTGTTGAATATCCTCTGTTTGCCCTGCAGATTCCTTCTCCACCTGACTCCACCCTGCTCTGTAATCAGGAAGGTTAACTATATTGACTATATCAATGGTCTCTCCTGTCCTCTTGCATCTAAGTGAGGGAGGAGAGTGAGGTAGTATATTTATTCCCCATCCCCTTCCCTTCACGTGGGATTGCAATGGGCTAGCTGTATCCTTGGACCAAAGTTACAACTCCTATCAAGTGACTTCTTGAATAGGAGCTCTGTCTCTGGGTTACAGTAACTACTCCCTCCCTCAACCATTCATGCCTGGGTGTTGTAACAAGGAACTTGGGGACCAGGGAACCTGGGGACCAGCACAAATGTACTCTATCTTCTTGGCTTTCCCATACCTTGTTCACATTTTTGTAAACACAACCTTTGTCTCTCTCTTTTTTTTTTTTATTGTACTTCAGGTGAAGGCTTACAGAACAAATAGTTTCTCATGAAACAGAAGTACGCATGTTGTTTTATGACATTGGTTAACAACCCCACAACATA
>NW_004444104.1:2214619-2218761 GCF_000243295.1 Trichechus manatus latirostris
GTGGTGCTTCTGCCTAGAGCGCCATTTTGCTGGAACTCCTACCTTTGTCTCTTTTATCTCCCTAAGTTATCCAACTTAAATGGTGTCATTTTTATCTATTGGAACTCTTACTCTTTCAGAGTCCACTCTATATCAACAAAAAAGAAGAAATACATCTGAATTAACTGACAAGAAATTGCAGGAGTTATTCACTTCATAATCTACAAAAGAATGCTTAAGCAAATAGAAAGGCATTCATTTACTTGGATGGGAAGTCTCCAGATCATAAAGATAGTAATTTTTCCTTAGTTAATTTAGAAATTAAATGTCAACAGGTATTTTTATTGTTTAGTTGTTATTATTATTTTTGTTGTTGTTGTTGCTGTATTGATTTTCAATAAAAACAAGAATGGCCTAGAAAACTCTGAAAAAAAGAGTAAATATTAAAACATAAAGTCACTACAATAAATTAAATTTAAAAACATATGGTACTGGTGCATGAATAGGAAGAGAAACCTATGTAATAGAACAAAAAGCCCAGAAATGCACCCAAATACATACAAGAATTCTTAATAAAAATTGCATCTCAAATCAGTGAGGAAAACATAAACTATTTTGGGGACAACAGTTAGCATTCTGGGGGAAAAATTCAGTTGAATCCATACCTTATAACACACAACAGGATAAATTTCAAGTGTATCAAATATTTAAATATAAAAAATGCTATCATAAAAGTATTAGAAGTAAACATGAGAAAATTCTTCATGATTTTGGAGTAGTAAAGACCTTTCTCCCCCACACATCTGTCAGTTTGTTGTACCGTGGGGGCTTGTGTGTTGCTGTGATGCTGGAAGCTTTGCGAACTTTATTCAAATACCAGCAGGGTCACCCATGGTGGACAGGTTTCAGCTGAGCTTCCAGACTAAGAAAGCTAGGAAGAAGGACCTGGTAGTCTACTTCTGAAAAAAAAAAATTAGCCAGTGAAAACCTTATGAAAAGCAGCAGAACACTGTCTGATATAGTGTTGGAAGATGAGTCTCTCAGGTTGGAAGAGCTGCTTCCTCAATGTAGAGTGGACCTTGATGACATGGATGGAGTCAAGCTTTCGGAACCTTCATTTGCCAATGTGTCATGACTCAAAATAAGAAGAAACAGCTGCAAACATCAATTAATAATCAGATCATGGAATGTACGAAGTATGAATCTAGGAAAAGTGGAAATCATCGAAAATGAAATGGAACGCATAAACATCAATATCCTAGGCATTAGTGAGCTGAAACGGACTAGTATTGACCATTTTGAATCTGGCAATCATATAGTCTATTATGCTGGGAATAACAACTTGAAGAGGAATGGCCTTGCATTCATCGTCAAAAAGAACATTTCAAGATCTATCCTGAAGAACATTTCTGTCAGTGATAGGATACTATCCATATGCCTACAAAGAAGACCAGTTAGTACAACTATTATTCAAATTTATGCACCAACCACTAAGGCCAAAGATAAAGAGATTGAAGGTTTTTACCAACTTCTACAATCTGAAATTGATCAAACACGCAATCAGGATGCATTGATAATTACTGGTGATTGGAATACAAAACTTGGAAACGAAGAAGGATCAATAGCTGGAAAATATGGTTTGATGATAGAAATGATGCCAGAGATCACAGGATAGAATTTTGCAAGACCAACGACTTCTTCATTGCAAATACCTTTTTGCAACAACATAAATGGCAACAGTACACATGGACCTCACCAGATGGAATACACAGGAATCAAATAGACTACATCTGTGGAAAGAGTTGATAGAAAAGCTCAATATCATCAGTCAGAACAATGCCAGGGGCTGACTGCTGAATAGACCATCAGTTGCTCATATGCAAATCAAGTTGAAACTAAAGAAAATTACAAGTCCATGAGAGCCAAAGTACGACCTTGAGTATATCCCATCTGAATTTAGACCATCTCAAGAACAGATTTGACACATTGAACACTAATGATAGAAGACCAGATGAGTTGTGGAATGACATCAAGGACATCATACATGAAGAAAGCAAGAGGTCAGTAAAAAGACAGGAAAGAAAGAAAAGACCAAAATGGACGTCAGAAGAGACTCTGAAACTTACTCTTTAACATACAGTGGCTAAAGCGAATGGAGGAAATGATGAAGTAAAAGAGCTGAACAGAAGATTTCAAAGGGCAGCTTGAGAAGACAAATTAAATATCATAATGACATGTGCAAAGTCTTGGAGTTAGAAAACCAAAAGGGAAGATGCATCAATTGGTCCCAACCCACCTGGAGCAAAGGAGAATGAAGAACACCAAAGACACAAGGAAAGTATTAGCCCAAGAGACAGAATGGGCCACATAAACCAGAGACTTCATCAGCCTGAGACCAGAAAAACTAGATGGTGCCCAACTACCACAATGACTGCCCTGACAAGGAACACAACAGAATCCCTGATGGAGCAGGAGGAAAGTGGAGTGCAGAACTCAAATTCTAGAAAAAAGAGTAGACTTAATGGTTTGATTGAGACTGGAGGGACCCTGGAAGAGATGACCCCCAGACTGTCTGTTAGCCCAAAACCATTCCTGAGGCCAACTCTTCGACAAAGATTAGACTGGACTATGGGACATAAAATGATACTCATGAAGAGTGTGCTTCTTAGCTCAAGTAGATACGTGAGACTAAATGGGTAGCTCCTGTCCGGAGGTGAGATGAGAAGGCAGAGGGGGTCAGGAGCTGGTTGAATGGACACAGGAAATCCAGGGTGGAAAGAAAGAGTGTGCTGTCACATATAGGGAGAGCAACTAGGGTCACATAGCAACATGTGTATAAATTTTTCTATGAGAGACTAACTTGAATTGTAAACTTTCACTTAAAGCACAACAATTAAAAAAAAAGAATTGGTCACTGTTCAATCATTTCAGGAGGTAGCATATGATCAAGAACCAATGGTACTGAAGGAAGAAGTCCAAGCTGCACTGAAGACACTGGTGAAAAACAAGGCTCCAGAAATTGACGGCATACCAATTGAGATGTTTCAACAAACAGATGCAGTGCTGGAAGTGCTCACTCATTTATGCTAAGAAATTTGGAAATCAGCTACCTGGCCAACCAACTGGAAGAGATCCACGTTTATGCCTATTCCAAACAAAGGCAATCCAACAGAACGCAGAAATTATCGAACAAATCGTTAAAATCACACGCAAGTAAAATTTTGCTGAAGATCATTCAAAAGTGTTTGCAGCAGTACATCAGCAGGGAACTGCCAGAAATTCAAGCCAGATTCAGAAGAGGACACGGAATGAGGGATATCATTGCTGATGTCAGATGGATCCTAGCTGAAAGCAGAGAATACTAGAAAGATGTTTACCTGTGTTTTACTGACTATGCAAAGGCATCTGACTATGTGGATCATAACAAATTACAGATAACTTTGCAAAGAATGGGAATTTCAGACCAGTTAATTGTGGTCAAATAGAACAAGGGGATACTGCGTGGTTTAACGTTAGGAAAGTCAGTATGGTAAAAGGGTTGTATCCTTTTACCATACTTATTCAATCTGTATGCTGAGTAAATAATCTGAGAAGCTAGATTATATGAAGAAGAACGTGGCATCAGGATTGAAGGAAGACTCATTAACAACCTACATACGCAGATGACAAAACTTTGCTTGCTGAAAGTGAAGAGGACTTGAAGCACTTACTTGTGAAGATCAAAGACCACAGCCTTCAGTATGGATTACTCTTCAACATAAAGAAAACAAAAATCCTCACAACTGGACCAATAAGCATCATCACGATAAGCAGAGAAGAGACTGAAGTTGGCAACGATTTCATTATACGTGGACCCACAATCAACATCCATGGAAGCAGCAGTCAAGAAGGATAAGACAGTACACAATACTGGGGAAGCCAGCACACAGTACTGGGGAAGCCAGCACAATCTGTGCAAGGAAAGGTCATGGAAGCTCCACAGACACTTCCAAACTCCCTGAGGGATGGAATTGCTGGGTGGAGGGCTGTGGGGACCATGGTCTTGGGGAACATCTAGCTCAATTGGCATAACACAGTTTACAAAGACAGTGTTCTACATTCTACTTTGGTGAGTAGCGTCCAGTGTCTTAAAAGCCTGTGAGCAGCCATCTAATATACTCCAC
>NW_004444104.1:2219359-2240419 GCF_000243295.1 Trichechus manatus latirostris
TACACTGGGCAAATCTGCTGCAAAAGACCTCTTTAAAGTGTTAAAAAGCAAAGATGTCACCTTGAAGACTAAGGTGCACCTGACCCAAGCCATAGTGTTTTAAATTGCCTTATATGCATGCGAAAGCTGGACAATGAATAAGGAAGACTGAAGAAGAATTGATGCCTTTGAATTATGGTGTTGGTGAAGAATGTTGATATGCCATGGACTGCCAGAAGACTGAATAATCTGCCTTGGAAGAAGCACAGCCAGAATCCTCCTAAGAAGCAAGAATGGTGAGACTTTGTCTCACATGCTTTGGACATGTTGTCAGGAGGGATCAGTCCCTGGAGAAGGCCATCATGCTTGGTAAAGTAGAGGGTGAGCGAAAAAGAGGAAGACCCTCAACAAGATGGACTGACACAGTGGCTGCAACAACGGACTCAAGCATAATGATTGTGAGGACAGCGTAGGACAGGGCAGCATTTTGTTCTGTTGTACAGAGGGTTGCAACGAGTTGGAACCAACTCAACAGCACCTAACAACAACAACAAAGGTCTTTCTAATATCCAGAAGTCATTTTAAAAAAAACTGCTTGAGAAAAAACACTGTAAGGAATGTTAAAGCACTAACTGGGGGGAAAAATTTCTAAAAATTCATAAAAAACAAAAAAAGACCAACGGCCCAATAGAAAAATGAGCAGAAGAATTGAACAGACAGTTCACAGAAAAGGAAATACAAAAGAGTCTTAAGTTTGAGAAAAGATTCTCAACCTTGTTCATATTAAAAGAGTTGCAAATCAAAACAACACTGATACTACTCCACCTGCCAGGTGGGAAAACTTAAACATGGTAAAATCTTTCTGGTGAGGCTGTGGGGAACAGCTTCTATCGTGCACTGCTGTTGGGAGTATAAAATGGTACTGGCTCTATGGAGGACTATTGACAACATCAAACAGAATTACAATTGCACTTACTCTTTGACCTAGCAATTCCATTCATGGACATTTACTCTGCAGATACATTTGCACAAGTGCAAAATTATGTGTATACAAGCTTTGCATTGTAGCATTGTTTATAATAACAAAACCAAACCAAACCCAAATCTGTAAACAATTCAAATATCCAACAATGGAGAACTGGTTAAATAGATTATGCTACATCTATACAATGTGATACTTTGCAACCTAAACAAAAAATGAAAATGCTCTTTGTGTACTGACAGGGCACAATGTTAACTGGAAATGTCAACTAAAAAAAGCAAGGTTCTGAAGAATGTACATAGTCCCCAAAAGGGAGAGGCAAGTAAGAATATATATTTGCATTTGCTTGTATTTAAACAAGGATACCTTGAAAGAACAGGCAAGAAACTAGCAGCAAGGTAAGAGGTGGTAACAGCTGGGTGGATAAGAGATGGGGGCGAGAAGGAGGCTGGTCATCATTTACCTTTTTATAACTTGGGGGATTTTCAACCCTGTAACTATTCTCCTGTTCAAAATTTTCAAAAAATAAAGATATATTAATTTTAAAAGCACAAAGCTAGAGCAATAAATATTAGTATGCTAACCTAAGAAATACTTCTTAACTTAGAATGCGTTCTTTCCACCGTCACCCACGTTATGATTTGAACACTTTCTGTCTTCAGTCGGAATGAATGGAGCATCAGAGAATGAGAGGCCTTTGCAGCCTTTGTTTTGGAGCCTGCCGAATGAGATGGGCTTAGACACTTCTATTCTGCAGCTCCTATCCAGACTTGCAAGACTCTAGCCGATGAGAATCATCCTAAATGTGATTTTCTTTCTAGTCATTGCCTGTGAACTCCCACATACTCCGATTTTTACACTCTCAAAAGCATACATTTTGTACTTCTCTATTTGAACAAGTTAATTGATGCAGTTGCAACATTTACAACTCCACAAACAAGGAACTCAACACCACTGCAGGCAAAAATAACTTGTTGAACTGACAGCGCATGTTTGATGCTTTTTTTTAAAAAATAAGAATATATTTTATTCCGTTTTATTCATGCATAAGACTACCTTCAGTTTTATCTGCAAATAAATCTAAGACTAGACGCTTCCTATGAATCATCGGCTTTACAGAAGGCTTTAGTTCACACCTAAAGCAGGTGAGAATCAAGTCATAAAATGAAAAGGAGGCTCCACAAAAAGAAAAGGGGAAAGGGGAGGAATGGCCCAGTTGCTGCAATAAACCCTGGACTCTATTTTCCCTTTTATTTTGGGAACCATGGTGACTAAGCTCTCTGATTGGACGCTATAAAATGCCACTATAGACTCAGGAGTTTCTGGGAAGCAATAGACCCCTTTGATCTATTCGGTTCCATTTCCTATCAGACAAAAAATTTTTCCCACACAAGTCAATTTGTTTACCTCCTGCAATCAAAGATTTTCTATAAAACATAAAAAGACAGACAGATCAGCTGTCCAGTGGAAATGATCTTCCAGCGTATGGCCCAGTCTTGTTTCAAATGCCTTAAAAGCACTGCACATGGAGGTTACAGCCCTGGAAACTTCCAGGGAATCTGCAAATGAAGTTCCGAATGAATTAAGACGTCTCAAGCAAGGCTACAATTTTGGTGAGTCCACCCCAATTCTATTCCACCAAAGTGGATATTCCATGGGCAGCATCTGTAGAGAATAAAGGCTAGTCTATATTCACATCCTTGTGAGGCTGTTTTCCTATCCATTTATACTCTGTAACAGTTTTACTATGCATGCTGCCTTTCTCTGAAAGAAAACATTGCACATTTGTTAATGAGGCAGAAAATTGATCGCACGTTTTTAAGTAATCACACTCTTCTTAGCACTTGCTTTTTACAAACCTACAGTCTTAAAACGAGGGATGTTTTCCTAAAAAGCTGTGTATAAATTTAATTTCTAAACCTTTAATTGAATTTTGTATTAGTGATGACCAATATTTTAAAAATCCCTATAATGAATTCTTTATAATATGAACAGACCCTCGTAACTTATCGTCTTTGTGAGACTGGGCCTTTTTAAAAGTATTTTCTTAAATGGATTTATTTCATATTGTCAGTTATTCAGTACGTAGCTATATTACTATTATGTATTGAATTATGTCCCCTAAAAATGTGTGTCAACTTGACTAGGCCGTGTGATTGTCCACCACTTTGTCATCTGATGTGATTTATGTCATAAATCCCACCTCTATGATGTTAATGAGGCAGGATTAGAGGCAGTAATGTTAATGAGGCAGGACTCAATCTGCAAGATTAGGTTGTATCTTGAGTCAATCCCTTTTGAGATATAAAAGAGAGAAGCAAGCAGAGAGACGGTGGACCTCATACCTTAAGCAAAGAGAGCCAGGAGCTTGCGTGTCCTGTGGACCCAGGGTCCCTGCACTGAGACTCTCTTAGGCCAGGGGCAGATTGATGAGAAGGACCTTCCCCCAGAGCTGACACAGAGAGAAAGGCTTCCCCTGGAGCTGGCACCCTGAATTCAGACTTATAGCCTCCCAGACTGTGAGAGAATAAATTTCTCTTTGTTAAAGCCCTCCACTTGGATTACTGTTATTGCAGCACTAGATTACTAACTACAAAAAAAAAAAAAAAAAAAATCCCACGGCTGTCAAGTCAATAGCCACCCTACAGGGCAGAGTAGAGCTGCCCCAAGGGTTCCCAAGGAGCAGCTGGTGGATTCAAACTGCCATCCTTTTGGTTAGCAGCCAAGCTCTTTAACCACTGTGCCACCAGGGCTCCATATTAGGTCCCAAGAATAAGGTTTTATAATACATAACTGTAAAAATGATGTTGGGGTGGCGTCTGACCTCCCCTAACTTCATGAGGGGGAAGGACAATCAAGATCAACAGCCCAAGACTGATTCCTATGAGGCGGGGGTCAGACATGCCGCCTCTCTCCACCATCTTTACCAATTCTGACGTCAACCTTCTCTCCCACAGCACTCTCTGCTTCTCTGCCGGGTTTGATAATTCATTGCAATGGCCACACAGAACTCACAGACAATACTTAACAATTATGGGGTTTATTAGAGCAGCACTCTCTGCTTCTCTGCTGGGTTGGATAATTCATTGCAATGGCCACACAGAACTCACAGACAATACGATTATGGGGTTTATTAGAGAAATAATAGGTTACAATTTAGGTTCAGGAACGCTCAGGATACAGGTCTTCCATCAGGGCAGCCTCTTCTCAGATGCCTCTCTCTGACCCCTCGACTTCTGCCCTGCTGGGCGAGGGTTACAAAGCTCTTTTAGCTCTGTCAATAACTGCCCCTGAGGCACCTTACTCCACCAGTAAACCTCAGCCCTAAGGCATTCAGCTCTAGCTCCACGGGCAGGCAAGCAGAGCTCCATCAAGTGCCCCAAGGCACCCTACTCCACCAGCAAGCCTCCTGCCCAAAGGCACTCAGTTTTCTCGCTCCTGGGCTTCCCCTTGCTGTCTCCTGCAATCTGCTGCCAATTTCCTGGTTCTTACTGCCTCTGCTGCTGCCATTCTCTGCCACTGCTTCTAGCCATCTTGCCGTCTTTGGTGTTACAGCTCTCTCTCTGTCTCCTGCATCTAGTAGGGTTTCAGTGCAGGGATCCCAGGTCCAAAGGATGCGCTCCACTCCTGGCTATTCTTCCTTGGTTGTGATGAGATCCTCTTCTGCTCTGGAATTAGTTCTCTTTGAAGCCCAGTGGGATGACAAAACTGACCAATCCCCTCAGTGGGCCACAATTACCTTATTTGCACAGTCCCATCTAGTCACTTGGGTGGGAGTTACAAGACCATGGCAAGGAAGGTCACACAAAAGCAATCCATAACACTGCAGTAACATATGAGTATCTAGCCTGGCCTCTAAAATATATGTTATATACTTAACATATGTTTATTATATATTTCATATATTTATATATAATTACATTATAATGTAACAAATAAAGTAGAATATACATAATATATAACCTATATATAATGTTGTTGTTGTTAGCTGCTGTGGAGTTGGCCCCCAACTCATGGCAACCCCTTATACAATGGAATGAAATGCTGCCTGGTCCTGTGCCATCCCCATAATAGGTTGTGAATCGGACTGTTGTGATCCGTATGGTTTTCACTGGCTGATTTTTGGAAGTAGATCACCAGACGTTTCTTCCTAGTCTGTCTTAGTCTGAAAGCTCTGCTTAAACCTGTTCAGCATTATAACACTGACAGATAGGTGGTGGCTGCACATGAGGTGCATTGACTGAGAATTGAACCCGGGTGTCCCACATGAATGGTGAGAATGCTACCACTGAAACACCACTGCCCTCCTACATGTAAAATATACACTCGTATATATAAAGCAGAACAGAAAAAGAAAGATCTGCCTTTGATTTGTTTTTTCCTAGGCATTTTACTTTAAATTTGGACTTGTCAGCAGCTAACAAGTTTCCTTATACCTTTCCTCCTCCTTCCACTTCCACTCTGTCACCTGTAGTTTCAGTTTTACTTTGTCAACACTTGCTTTTGATAATTGTTATTATGAGAGACAGTCTAGAAGTTATTGCATCCATAAAAAAGAAGAGGATGCTATGAAAGAAGAACAATTAAAGAACAAGTTAGAAGTCATAAAAATTTAAAAATGACCACTGAAACAAACAAAAATACAATAGAAAGATTAAAACAAAAAAGCTAACTCTTCCAGTATAAAAAGATTAATAAAATATGAGAGAAATTATAACTCTTAAAATAAGAATATTTAGACTTGAAAAAATATCCCAAAAAAGGTCTGAGCTTATTACTTATTTATTGGCAGATAACATTTGGTGAAGGAGCCCTGATAGTACAGTGGTTAAGCGCTTGGCTGTTATTCACAAAGTCAGAGGTTCGAACACACCAGCCACTCCATGGCAGAAAGATGTGGCAATCTGTTCCTGTAAAGATTTACAGCCTTGGAAACCCTATGGGGAAGTTCTACCCTGCCCTATGGGGTCACTGTGAGTTGAAATCAACTTGATGGCAACAGGTCCCTTTTTTTTTTTTTTAATGTTTGGTGTACATATTGTACACAGTGCTCCAAGTCTCAGATGTCCCTAGTTTCCAAGTTGTTAAATACCAGCTGACTGAAGGTCTTGTCATCAATACCCCAACAGTTTTAAATCTTTTCTTTTTTTATGGGCTTTTCCCTTACATCTCCTTTAGATTATAAGGATTCTAAATCCAGACTCTGGGTTTGGCATACCACATAATTAACAGATGCTTATTGATTGGCCCATATTATACTTCCTGAGGAATATTATGTACCAAATGCTTAAGTGCTTCAATTCTAATAACATTTCTCAAAATAACTGAGGGAACATGGATTTGAGTATACAGTGCTATCCTAGGTAATATCCTAGTCCATGCTCTTAAGGTGCATTCCTTATGGTGGGATAGGCATACATGTAAACAAGTAACTTCTTGTACTATAATAGAGGCATGAGCAAAGTATACAGAATTCATCGATCCTTAGATTACTTCCAATGGAGAGCTCTTGGAGGGCTTTGTGAATGAGATGGCATTTGAGCTGAGCCTTCAAAGACTGGCACGATTTTGACACATAGTGACAGCGAGCACAGGTGTTCTAAGCCAAAGGGATTTGACCAATTCCAGATGAGGAGAGCAGCTAACCATTCACAGAATTTTACTATCCTCTCCCTTCCGTGGAATAGAGTTGTCTCTGGGAAGCAGCTGCCCATTCAGAGAATGTATTTCCCAGATCCTTCTTGCATCTAGATGTGGCCAAGTCACTAGTTGTCACCCATGAAACGTTAGTGTAAGTGATGTGTGTTGTTCAATGCAAGCCAGTTGTATAATGCAAATGATTGATCTTATCTAAGAGAGCCCAACACTCTCAATGGGTTCTGTATGGAGCAGGTTGAATGTGATGCAGACTGCTGATGGTGCCTGGCTGGCGCCTCTTGCTTCCTTTCAGAGCTGCCAATGTTCTAACCTGGTGGAGGACTTTGTGCTTCACTTTGCAGGGCCAGGTGCAAGTTGGAGGAGTACAAGAAGGCATGTTCTTTCCCAGCTTCTCTCAGTGCACCTGGATGGGTAAGTCAGATTAGCCCTGCCAGTTGGGCCTGAACTCTCTTTGATTCAGAATGAGAGTAAGAGGGCTTACCCCATTCTCCAACCCAACCACTACCAGGAAACCCTGAAAAAAGTTAATACTTTATCTCCATTTGGCTCTTTGTGATTAATCTCAACCTCGTAGAACTCACAGCAAGGACAGGATGAGTAATTGAGCCCCTCAATCTTTGACACCACCTAGTCTCAAATAGGTAAAATTCATGTAAAGACTTCCACACTACATAACCCCCAACTAGAACTCTACATTTGGACATTTCCACAGTGTTGCTGTTATCTTCCATTGACTCGGCCCCTGACTCATGGTGATCCCATGCACAGTGGAATGAAATGCTACCTAGTCCTGCATCATCCCCAAGAACGGTTGAGGATGAGACAGTTGTGATCTATAGGATTTTCACTGGCTAGTTTTCAGAAGTAGATTGCCAGACCTTTTTTCCTAGTTTGTCTTAGTCTGGAAGCTTCATAGCAACATGCAAGCCTCCACTGACAAGACGGGTAGTGGCTGCAGATGAGCTATACTGGCCAGGAATGGAACCTGGGTCTCCTGCATGGAAGGTGAGAATTCTACAGTGGAACCACCAATGTAGGTCCGTCTAAAGGAGGATCAGGATATACTGACATACTGGCTGGAATTAGGCTGTAACTAAGGCTTAAGCCAGGGACCCGGAAAGGAGAAGGAAGCATAAAGGGAGATATGCAGTCTGCTGGCCTCAAGGCATCTACCACGCTAAGGGGGAGGAACATCCAGACTCTCATGACAGGTGTTGAGGGAAAAAAAGCATTTATCCCTTCACTACACATTCCCCTTAAAATACCTGCACTGGGGTAGGGGAAGCATTTGGAAATGGCCAAGGCTTAAAGGTTGAAGGTAAGAGGGAAAAAGTGCTTTCTGAAACAATAACTTCATCATTTCTTCCAAGGCCCTGGTGCTGCTGCTGACAAATGTTACCTTTTAGTTTCCCTTAGATAATTAACGGCTGTCCCCTAGCACAGGGAAACATATTCATTATATACTAAGTAAACCTCTTGTCATTTTACAAGGTTTGTATCACTGGGGCACACCTGCCTGAAGGATCCCTCTTCACAGGATGGTCACAATGGGATCAGACAGCTCCTAGAGCTTTTGGGGCAATGCCATTGGTGGATGATGGGAAATAGTTAGATAGCCCCAAGGAGACCAAAGTCCATGTAAGTGACAGGCCTGCCTTCTGGAAGATAAAGTATTTGAAGGCCTTTCAACAAAGGGCTGGAATTGGATGACAAAATAAATGTCAAACCTGATTATATCACTGAGTTCAACATAAGGTGACACTAGCCAGGTAACACTTAACCATTAGTCCTTACGATAAGTCAACCCTAAAACATTAAGAAAGAAGCCACTGCTAAATCAACAGTGACTACTCTATTCCAAAATCAAATGTCCATTAAGACGTATACATAACACCACAAACAAATCCATACAATTATCCATTATTCTCGGGCTGCACAAAATGTGTATATTGACATAAAAGCACCCAGGGATCTATGAAGACACTTACACACGTGGGATCTGCCACCTTGGTTATTGTTGTTAGTTGCCATCAGCTTGGTTCTGACTTATGATGACCTTATGTAAATGAAATGAATGAAACGTTGCCCAGTCCTGAGCCATCTTCATGATCATTGATATGTTTGAGTCCATTGTTGCGGCTATTGTGTCTATCTGTCTCATGGAGGATTTACCTTGTTTTTGCTGACGCTCTACTCTACCAAACATGATGTTCTTTTCTAGTGATTGGTCTTTCCTGATGATGTGTCCAAAGTAAGTAAGCCAAAGTCTGCCATCCTTGCTTGTAAGGAACATTCTGGTTGTATTTCTTCTAAGAGAAGAAATGGTTGGTTATTAGCTACTATAATAAATACACTTTATTATAATAATTTGTGAGGAGCTATACTTGTAGCATTTCATGCAGATGAAAGAAAGAAATGAGCTCTCAGACACTTGGCTTTTAGCTCTAGCCTAAGGAACACATGGGCCACTACAGTCCAACAGTCAAGCTAGAGGAGATAGTCCCTGAGCAGTGAACCCAAGACACACTTTACCAAGGGAATATCAGTGTCTCTACTGAAGACATGGTATGGTATAATATGCGGCACTTTCATGAATTATTGCTTTACCTTTTTAAAAACATATATGATGGGTATCATCTAAAGCAATGGCTCAGTGCTCTTGAAAGCAGCACTCACCTGTAAGAGACAATGGACTGTATGTAACGGAAAGGAAGTGTGCAGCTGTTAGTGATGAGCTTTTACGGGTCAAGGAGCTAGAAACCTGGGGCCCTCAATCAAGGACTATTTGAAAGATAAAGCTTTGATTCCCCCAGGATATGACAGGATATGCCAACCTAAATAGGCAGACCATGCCTACATTCTATGCATTTAGACCAAAGCTAAATAGTTTTGTCATCAGCCACCATCTGTCAGTTTGACGTACTGTGGTGGTCTGAATGTTGGTATGATGTTGGAAATTATGCTACACATATTTCAAATTCCAGCAGGGTCACCCATGGTGGACAGGTTTCGGTGGAGCATTCAGACTAAGACAAACTAGGAACAAAAGCCTGGTGATTGACTTCCAAAAATTAGTCAATGAAAACCCTACAGATCACAACAGAATATTGTTAGATATAGTGCTGGCAGATGAGCCCCTGAGGTTGGAAGGCACTCAAAATACACAGTGGCCACAACAATGGGCTCGATCATACCAATGATCATGAAGATGGCACATGACCTGGCAACATTTCGTTCTGTTGTACATGAGGTTGTCATGACTCAGAGCCAACTCAACAGTGCTTAACAACAAAATAGAGATAGTTAAGGTACATGAGACAGAAATAGTACAGGTATCATGGGCTTTTAACCTGAAGCTGCATTCACAGTATTTTAGTGAAGGAACACAATTATTTACTTTCAAAGAGCAGGAGGTCACTATTTAGGAGAAACCATGTGATACTCATTAAGCAGCATCCAGTTGAATTCATTAAAAAGATAACATAGACACCGAGACAGGGAACTACACCAACCATCAAATACACCTTGATATTCCCTACACAATGCCAGGATGCACATCAGAATGTGGATCAGCAGGTTGATGGCAATGATCAGGCAGATGGCTCTAGGCAGGAAGTTTGGGGAAAAAACACATCAACCATCCAAGAATACATCACATTAAAAAACCAGTTGCCATCAAGTCAATTCCAACTCATGGCAACCCCATGTGTGTCAGAGTAGATAGAACTGCACCCCATAGGGTTTTCAATGGCTTTGATCTTTCAAAAGCAGATGCCAGGCCTTTCTTCCAAGGTGCCTCTGGGTAGTTTCAAACCTTCTGGTTAGCAGTCGAGTGCATTAATCATTTGGTCTACCCAGAGAATCCACAGGCGTTTTTACCATATTTTAAAAGGAGATATTTCCTTCTAATGCATTTTATAAAATGGTTTATGTAACAAATTTCAAAAATCAATAGGTCACCAAAAGTCTACATAATCTGATAAATTGGCACTAGCCCAGCTGATGTTTACCTATCTGTAGTCAAGAGAACAGATAGAGGCTTGCTACTCTATGTCCAAGTATTTAAAAGTTATCTATCAAGTTAACAAGCAGTTAAAAAATATATATTCTAGCCTGTTACCTTACTAAATATAGCTTCATAGCAGAAGAGCTGAAAAATATGTGTAGAGCCACAATTTTTATATAACTTAAAGTCCTAAATCACTATTTAGGTTTTTATAATCGAGATATTTCCATAATTTGACAACACTAATCTAAAGGATTAAAAATAAAATGCAATTATATTTAGAATGTGCAACATTTAAATATATTATTAAAATGTAAATTAAATATAAAACATGAGAACATTGCATTATTTTTTATATGTTTTCAAAAGGTAGTTTTATTATATTAAAATTATCCACTAAAGTTTAAAGGCAAAATACGACTTATTGTTAATTAAATTCAAAATTAGTTAAAGATGAAAACTGCATTCTTTGAAAAATTTTTCTAAATATGAAGTATTATAAAAGATGTGAACATAATATGTTGTTATTATTGGGTGCCATCAAGTCCATCGTGACTCATAGCGACTCCATGTGACAGAGTAGAACTTCCCCAAAGGGTTTTCTAGGCTATAATCTTACAGAAGTGGATCACCAGGGCTTTTCCCCCACAAAGCTGCTGGGTTGGTTCGAACCACCAACCTTTCAGTTAGCAGCCAGCCAAGTGCTTAACCATTGTGCCATCAGTGATCGTAAACTATATACGATATTTATAACAATAAAACAACTCACAAGTCTAGTGTTGAGTGCCTATCTAGTTACTAATGTCAAGAGTTGATACTATGCATTACACATGATGTACAGACGACACACATATAAATTGTTTGATATTGCAGAATGCTCCTGCACTAGGTCAGTGCCCTAGAAGCTGACTCTGAGGCGGGAATTCAGGTACCTGTGCCTTATGGAGGTAGGACTCTCAGGTAAGACACCTGCAAGGTAGCCAGGGGAGGGAGAGGGAACGAGCTGAGCAAGGCAGAGGTCTAAGGGGCAGTCTTGCCATGGCCACACCTGTAGGGACCTGGAGCTTACATCTGTGATATAACCTCCCAGTTATCTCCAAGGGCAGGTTTCTGGAGTCACTGGGGTCAGCACCAGCTGCAGCACTCCCAGCAGTTGGGGGCGGACATACTGGCTGGCTGATTTGTGGGATCTGGGTGGGGCACCTCCCTGTCTACTGAGTTTCCTCTGCCACCGTGTGCAACTGTGCTAAGTTGTGAATACTTTCAGAACCAGATTAGGGCAGGATGAGAAGAAATGGATGGGGCCCTCCTGGGCAATGGTGCTTTGTCATACAAGGATTGACTGCATATATGCTGGGAGGAGGATGGCTTTGAAAAGTTAATTAATTTGCATTTACCAAATACTTTCATCACTCAAATACTCCCCATACTTTGAAGCTATGTCCATTTCCAAAGTCAGCTGTGGTAAAACCCACAAACCTTCATGGGACTGCTGCTGTTGTTGTTAGTTGCCATCGAGTCAGCTCAAACTCATGGCGACCCCACGTACAACAGAAAGAAACGTTGCCTGATCCTGCGCCATCTTCACAATGGTTGGCATACTCAAGTCCATTATTGTGGTCACTGTGTATTTTGAGTGCCTTCAACCTAGGAGGCTTATTTTCCAGCACTCTATTACACGATGTTCTGTTGTGACCAACAGGGTTTTCATGGGCTGATTGTTTGAATTTGCTCTGTAGGCCTTTCTTTCTAGTCTTTCTCAGTCTGGAAGCTTGTCTTAGTTATCTAGTGCTGCTGTAACAGAAATTCCACAAGTGGGTGGCTTTAACAAACAGATATGTATTTTCTCACAGTTTAGGAGGCTAGAAGTCTGAATTCAGGGTGCTGGCTCTAGGGGAAGGCTTTCTCTGTTGGCTCTGGAGGAAGGTTTTTGTTTCTTATGCGCTTCTGCTCCTGGGCAATCTTCACGTGGCTTGATGTCTCTCTTCCCTCATCTCTGCTTGCTTGCTTGTCCTAATCTCTTTTCTATCTCAAAAGATATGTACTCAAGATACACCCGACACTAAGCCTGGCCCATTAAAATAGCAAAGACAACCTATTCCCAAATGGGCTTATAACCACAGGCATAGAGGTTAGGATTTATAACACATATTTTGGGGGGACATAATTCAACCCATAACATTCCACCCTTTGCTCCCCCCACAAAATCCATGTCCTTGCCACATGCAAAACACATTCACCCCATCATATCCTCCCAAAAGTCTTAAATCAACTCCAAGTTCAAAAATTTCATCTCCTGAATCATTTAAATCAAATATGGGTAAGACTTTCGCTGTATTCCATCCCGGGGCAAAATTCCTCTTCATCTGTGAACCTGTAAAATTTAGATCACAAGTTATCTGCTTCCAAAGTATGATGGTAGAATAAGCACAACGTAGATATTTCCATTACACATGGCAGAAATTGGAGGGAAAAAGGGATAATCGGCAACAAGGAAGTCCAAAACCCAACAGAAAAATTGACATTAGTTCTCAAGTCTTGCAAATAATCTTCTGTTCTTTGAGACCATCTGGGCAAGAGCCCTGCCCTCCAGATCCTGTGTGTTGGTCATGCCCTCTGGATTCTGGGTGGAGGCCCCTCATCCCTGGCCTTCAGTTCCACCTTCCAGGCCCACTGGGGTGGCAACTCTGCTCCCTCGGCTTTGGGTAGCCCCATTCTCCTAGTCTGAGTGGCAAGCCCACCCTCTTGGCACTGGCAAGGCCTGTTCTTCTGCCCCTTGGACAGGAAGCCCTGCCCCCTCAGCTTTGGGTGGTGGCCTTATCCCCTTAACAGCAGCCCACACTCCAGAGCCAAGTTACTGAAGATCCACCTCTTTTAAACCTAGGAGGCTGTGGCCCTACTCTTTGAGATCCAGGAGACCACAGCCTCACCCTTTGAAACCAAGAAGGCCCTGCTTCCTGCGCTCCTTCCAACAGTTCTGCTGATCTCTGAGATGCTCCAGGGATGGTACTTTTCTTTTCTTGAAGGACAAGAGATGTGGCTCCTTTGGCCTGTTTCCTGCCTGTGTAATTCCAAGAGGCAGACAGAGTTCTTTCCTTTTGTGTTTTCTTTGTCTTCTTCAGTCTAAGCTGATGGGTACTCTGCTGTGGTATTGGTTAGATCCATAAGTCACAGGCTTTATCTCTTTAACAAAAGACTATGTTGACATATATCCTTGGTGAAAATTCTAGGACACACGTCCTTAGTTTGTACAACAGAATCTTCCAAATCTTTAAGTTTTTTCATTTTGCACAGTTCATTTTGAAGTTCATCTATTTCCTCTTGCATTTTACTATCGGCAGCAAGGAGAAACCACGAGGCCCCCCTGAAGATCTTGCTTAGAAATCTCAACCAGATATCCAAGTTCATCACTTATAAGTTCTACCTTCCACCAAATATTTGAACACAATTTAGACAAGTTCTTTGCCACTACATAAAAAGCATCACCCTTCCTCCATTGTCCAATCCTATGTTCATCGTTTTATTTTAAAGCCTCACCAGAGGCACATTTACTGTCCACATTTCTAGCAACATTCTGTTGCTGGTGCCATATGTATTCTCTAAGACAAGAGACTTCCTCTATAGCTCTTCTCACTTTCTTCTAAGCCCTCACCAGAATTGCCTTTGACGTCCATAATTCTATCAATAGTCTCTTCAAGGCAATTTAGGCTTTTACTACTAGGCACCTTAAAACTCTTCCAGCCTCTACCCATTTACCCAATTCCAAAACCACTTCCACATTTTGGGTATCTGTTATAGCAGTATTCCACTCTTTCAGTACCAAATTCTCTGTTGTTGTTAGGTGCCATCGAGTCGATTCTGACTCATAGTGACCGATGTACAACAGAACGAAACACTATCTGGTCCTGCACCATCCTCACAATTGTTGCTATGTTTGAGCCCATTGTTACAGCCACTGTGTCAATCCATCTCATTGACAATCTTCCTCTTTTTCACTCACCCTCTACTTTACCAAGGATGGTGTCCTTCTCCAGGGACTAGTCCTTCCTGATAACATGTCAAAAGTACGTAAGACAAAGTCTTGCCATTCTTGAATCTAAGGAGTATTCTGGCTGTACTTCCTCCAAGACAGATTTGTCTGTTCTTCTGGCAGTCCATGGTGTATTCAATATTCTTCACCGACATCACAAATCAAAGGCATCAGTTCTTCTTCAGTCTTATTAATTGTCCTGTTTTTGCACGCAGTTATCTAGTGCTGCTGTAACAGAGATACCACAAGTGGATGGCTTTAACAAATTTATTTTCTAACAGTTTAGGAGGCTAGATGTCCAAATTCAGGGTGCCGGCTCTAGGGGAAGATTTTCTCTATCTCTGGAGGAAGGTCCTCTTTCTGTCTTTCACTCTGGAGAAAGGTCCTTGTCTCTTATGAGCTTCTGCTCCTGGGCAATCTTCATGTGGCTTGGCATTTTTCTTCCCCAGCTCTGCTTGCTTGCTTGTCCTAATTTCTTTTTATCTCTAAAGAGACTGGCTCAGATACACATTACACCAATCCTGTCTTATTAACATAACAAAGACAATTCATTCCCAAATGAAGTTATAACTATATGTATAGAGGTTAGGATTTACAACATGTATTTTGGGGGACACAATTCAATCCATAACAAAGCTCCACCGAAACCTGTCCACCATGGGTGATCCTGCTGGTATTTGAAATAAAGGTGGCATAGCTTGCAGCATACAGTAACACACAAGCCACTACAGTATGACATATTGACAGATAGGTGGCGGTTCATGCATTAAAAAAAAAAAAAAAACGAATTGAACCTATTGCCCTCGAGTTGATTCCAACTCATAGCAACCATAGAGGACAGAGTAGAACTGCTGCATAGGGTTTCCAAGGAACGCCTGGTGGATTCAAACTGCTGAACTTTTGGTTAGCAGCCAAGCTCTTAACTACCTGGCATAGAAGGTAAAAAAACTGGTTCCCTGGGGCCTACAGATGTTGGTCACCAGACACAGGTTGAGGCTTACAGGCCATGCTGTGCCAGAGCTGAGCATGGGTCCTGAGTCAAAAATGCCCATGCATTCTTTAATAAATTCACTTTGTGAGTGAGTGTGACATGCAGGGGCCTCTGAAGCACAGGGCCCCAGGCAGGGGCCCCTCTTGTCCAAGCATAGCCAATATAGCCAAGATACTATTTAAACATGTAATCAATCTAAAACTTACTGATGAGATACTTTTTTTTTTTCAGACTTAAGTCTTTAAAATCTGGCAGGAATTTTACGTTCACACAAAACCAAATAAAATCAAACCCATTGCTGTCAAGTTGATTCTGAGTCCTAGTGACCCTACAGGAGTGTTATGGATTGAATTGTGTCCCCCAAAAATGTGTGTAAACTTGGCTAGGCCATGATTCCCAGCATTATGTGATTGTCCACCATTTTGTCATCTGATGTGCTTTTCCTGTGTGTTGTAAAACCTACCTCTATGATGTTAATGAGGTGGGATTAGTAGCAGTTAGGTTAATGAGGCAGGACTCAATCTACAAGATTAGATTTTGTCTAAAGCCAATCTCTTTTGAGATATAAAAGAGAGAAGCAAGCAGAGTGACAGGGGGACCTCATACCACCAAAAAAGCAGTGCCGGGAGCACAGCGTGTCCTGTGGACTTAGGGTTCCTGCGCTGAGAAGTTTCTAGTCCAGGGGAAGACTGATGACAAGGACCTTCCTCCAGAGTTGACAGAGGGAGAAAGGCTTCCCCTGGAGCTGATGCCTTGAATTTGGACTTCTAGCCTACTGGACTGTGAGACAATAAACTTGTTTGTTGAAGCCATCCATTTGTGGTATTTCTATTATAGCAGTTCTAGATAACTAGGACAAGGACAGCGTAGAATTGCCCCATAGGGTTTCCAAGGCTGTGATCTTTAAGGAAGCAGACTGCCACATCTTTCTTCTTTGGAATAGCTGGTAGGTTCAAACCACCAACTTTTTAGTTAGCAACTGAGTGCTTAATCACTATGCCACATGGTTCCTTTTTACTCCCACCAAAAAAACAAAAAGCCAAACCCACTGCCATTAAGTTGATTCCAACTCATAGAGTACCTCTCAATTCACACCAGTCACCATCCAAGGGCTCAGTAGTCACATGTGGCTGGTGGCTACCATACTGGACAGCATAGGGTAGACATCCTCTACCTCCCTCATTCATTTTACTAGAATAAATACAAATACCTTCTTTCAGCAGATAATGATGGCTAGCATTTTTAAGCATTTACTTTCCTAGGCACAAAACAAGAATTTTACACTAATCCTCTCGTCTAGTTAACCCCAAGGTACTACTTCATTATATATTTTACAGATAAGGAAACAGGTTAAGAAAGTGGTGGTGACTTGGGCAAGGAAAAACTAGGTCTCAAACCCAGGCACCCACACTCCAAAGCTATGGGGTAGCATACCATTTGAACACCTCAGAGCTCTCCCTATACTGAGATTCCCCAGGCACACTCCATAAAAAGAGAAGAATGCCTGCAGACTGATTTCCATGAGCTCCACCCCAGGTTTCCGATGCTGACTCCTCCCATCAGATACAAATGCCACTCCCCCTTTCCCTGCCCCTCAAGCAGGTAAGCCAAGTGAATGAAGTTCTTCATAAGGACTGATTTGTTCCTAGTGAAGACTGTCAACCAGGTGGCGAAATTACATCCTGTTCTGAGGTATGAATAATGAACGTGGAATAAGGGCATAGTTAATGTTGTTAATCTTGTCCTGACCAGTTTGGATGTGCAGCAGAATGTTAATCAATTCTATAGAACTTGCCAGTGTAAAAAATGGGCAAACTTTGTAGGTTAGATCATTGCCCAAGTCACGCCAGTCAGCACCAACTCTTCTGATAGAAGAAGGTGCAAATCAACAAGGTATGCAAAAAAAGAAAGATTTTTTTCTATAGATTCAATGAAATACCACATAAATTCTCAACAGTTTTTTGTTGAAATTGACAAGCTAATTCTAAAGTTTAATTCTAAAGTTAAATGCATAGGAACTAAAATCACCAAGCCAATCTAGAAAAGGAACAAAGTTGGAGGACTTATAGTGCTAGATATCAAGACCTACTGCAAAGCTATAATAATTAAGACTGTGATATTTGTGCAAGGATAGACAAATAGGACAAGGAACAAATTAGTATCCAGAAAAGACACACACATTAAAAAGTCACCTGATCTACAATAAAGGGGGAAAGATGAGCTTTTCCATAAAAGATGCTGGATCAACTGGATATCTGTATTGTAAAAAATAGGCCTTAACCTCTACCTCTCAATATACACAAAAGGTAATCTAAGATGGACAACTGACCTAAAAGTGAAAGGTAAGACAATAAAACTCTAGAGAAAAAATACAAGAATATCTTCAATACTGTTTAGTAGGCAAAGATTTCTTAATCAGGACACATAAAGCAGTAACCACAAAAGACTGATAAATTGGTCTTCGTTAAAATTAAGAACTTTAGAAGATAACATTAAAAGTAAAAAGGCAAGTCACCAAGTGGGAGGAGATATTTGCAATACATATATCTTATCATTAACGTGTGTGTCAACTTGGCTGGGCCATGATTCTCAGCAGTTTGGCAGTTATGATGTAGTTTGGCAGTCGTATAATGATGTGGTCACTTCCATGATGAGATCTGATATAATGTGATCACCTCCGTGATGGGATCTGCTGTGAGTAGCCAATCAGTTGAAACGGAGTTTCCTTGCAGGTGTGGCCTGCATCCAATATAGGTGGACTTTCTGGCAAGGCTCGTGGGCTTTTGCTTGCTCTGAATTCTGCAGCTGGCTCCTGTTCATCTGACCTCTGATTCTTGGGACTTGAGCTAGCAGCTTACCTGCCGATCTTGGGATTCGTTGGTCTTTGCAGCCTGCGAGCAAGAGCCCTGCTGTCTGACCTGCCGACCTTGGGTTCGCCAGCCCCCGTGGCTACGTGAATTGGAAGAAGCCTCCAGCCTGACCCACAGACTTGGGATGTTCCAGCCTCTACAACTGCCTGAGCCATTTCCTTGATATAAGTCTTTCTCTATATGTATTTATACACTTTACTGGTTTTCTCTAGAGAACCCAGCCTAAGACACTGACCAAAAAAAAAGTGGCCGTCTAGTCAATTCCATGTGTTCCAAATCCCATGTGTTTCAGAGAACTGCACACCTTTCAGTTAGTAGCCAAGCACTTAACCATTTGAGCCACCTAGGGACTCTTACGTATCTGACCAAAGACTCATATTCAGAATATTCAAAGAACACCTGCAAAACAACAAAACTCAACACAATTACTTTTTTTTAATTAGACAAAAGACTTGAACAGGCAGTTTAACAAATGAGGATATCCAAATGGTCAATAACACTGAAAAGATGCTCAAAATCATTAGTCATCAGGAAAGCACAAATTAAAACCACAACAAGATATCACTACATCCCAAAAGAATGGCTAAAATTAAAAAGGGACTGACAATACCAAGTGATAGTGAGGCTATCAAACCACTGAAATGTGCATATATTGCTAGTAGGGTGTAAACGGAAAAACAACTTTGGAAGGAGGTTTGGCGTTCTTCAGAAACTGAATGTACACATATCCTATGATCCAGCAATTTCACTACTGAGTAAATACTCAACCAAAATGAGTCCCTATAGCCACAAAAGCACATGCATGGGAATGCTCATAGCAGCTTTATTTGTGATACCCTGAAACTGGAAAATCCAAATGACTATCAGCTGAAGAGTGGATAAATAAATAATGGGATATTTAAAAATATACAGCAATGAAGGAGCCCTGGTGGCTTAATGGTTAAGAGGTCGGCTGCTAACTCAAAGGTTGGCGATTTGAACCCACCAGCAGCTCCACAGGAGAAAAGACCTGGAAATCTGCTCCCTAGTGGCTCAATGGTTAAGTACTCAGCCACTATCTAAAGTCAGCGGTTCAAGCCTACCAGTGGCTTCATAGGAGAAAAGACCTGCCGATCTGCTCCCGTAAAGATTACAGCCTAGAAAACCCTATGGGCAGTTCTACTCTGTTCTATAGGGTCACTATGAGTCAGAAGTGACTCAACGGCACACAACAACAACATACAGCAATGAGAAAGAACAAACTACTAATGAACGCAACCACATGGATGACTCTCACTAACATTATACTAAACAAAAGAGATAAGATCTGAAAAAACATGCTGTATGATTTATTTAATATGAAGGCCAAGGACAGGCAAGACTAATCTATGACAACAGAAAAAGAATAAGAGTTAAACTTTGCAGGTGGTGGGGAGGGGGCATTGACCAGAAGACATTGGGGGACTTTCTGGGGTGCTGATAACATTCCATGTCTTCATCTGGGTGGTTGTTAAATGGAAATATACATGTGTGAAAATGCTCCAAGCTGTACACTTAAGATTTACACACTATATGTGTTTGCAAGTGATACATCAGTTTTTAAAAACTAAAGAAGGAGAAGCAAAAACCACACGTTCTCCTGATAATTGCTAACCAAAGCTTCTGCCCTAGTGTCAGGGTGGTATTGCTCTAGAAGCAACAAACCTTCTTGGCAAGGTGAACATCACACTCAGCAGACAGCATTCCTCATTAATTGCCTCAACGCGTGAGAACACACTGCTAATGAGGCGCAGAGTGAGAGAGGGAAGGAAGAACAGGGTTGACTTTGATCCACCCCATCCTATAACCAGTGGTTTTGCTCTTCCCATTCAGGTTTTGCTTCTGATTCGGTGGCTTTGCTTTTCACTGAAAATCACAGAAAACCCAACTTAAATGGGCTTAAACAGCAAGGACATTTACTGCCTCATCTAATGGCAAGTCCTAAGCTCTATCTTCTTGGTTGGCTGTTCAGTCGCTCATCTTCTCACTAAAGACCAGGCTGTTTCCATGTCTGCACTCAGCCATCCATAGCATGGGATTCATTTGAAAGTTGGTTCCCCTTGTGATAGACAAATGCAGTCAAGGCTACCCTCTTCCTCATTCACGGAGGGGAGAATTACTACTAAATTTTTTCAAAAGTTTTATAGTTTTCAGTGTACCTGTCTTGTGCTTTTTTTGGTTAAATTTATTCCTAAACATTTTATATTATTTTTAATTTTTTTATTGTACTTTAGATAGTTTACAGAAATAGTTTTTCATTAAACAGTCAGTACACATATTGTTTCATGACATTGGTTAAAAGCCCCACGACATGTAAACACTCTCCCTTCTCAAACTTGGAGGACCTTTTTTTTTTCCTGGTGAAAATATACATAGCCAAAGATACACCATTTCAAAAATTTCTACATGTACAATTCAATGACATCAATTACCTTCTTCCAGTTGTGCTGCTGTTCTCACTATCCTCTTCCAAATTATTCCATCACCATTATCTTCAACTCACTGCCCCCTAGGCTTCCCATCAAA
>NW_004444104.1:2240716-2243018 GCF_000243295.1 Trichechus manatus latirostris
GCTGAATGGTAAACCTCTGCAGTGACTTCACCACTGAGCTAAAAGGGTATCCGGGGGCAATACTCTCGGGGTTTCTCCAGTCTGTCAGGCCAGTAAATCTGGTCTTTTTTTGTGTGTTAGAATTTTGTTCTACATCCTTCTCCAGCTCTGTCCAGGACCCTCAGTTGTGACACTGGTCAGCAGTCAGTGGTGGTAGCCGGGCACCATCTAGCTGTACTGGACTCAGTCTGGTGGAGGCCTTGGTAGCTGTGGTCCGTTAGTCCTTTGGACTCTTTTCCTTGTATCCTGTTCTCTTCATTCTCCCTTGCTCCGGAAGGGGTGAGACCAGTGGAGTATCTTAGATGGCCGCTCACAGGCTTTTAAGACCCCAGACGCTACTCAACAAGGTAGAACATTGTCTTTATAAACTGTTATGCCAATTGAGCTAGATGTTCCCCGAGACCACGGTCCCCACAGGCCTCTGCCCAGCAATTCAGTCCTTCGGGAGTTTGGATGTATCTATGGAGCTTCCATGACCTTTCCTAGTACAAGTTGTGCTGGTTTCCTCAGCATTGTGTGCTGTCTTACCCTTCACCAAAGTTACCAGTTATCTGTTGTCTATTTAGTTCCCCACCCCCATCCCTCGTAACCAACAAAGATTTTTTTGTGTGTGTGTGTAAACTTTTTCATGAGTTTTTACAGGAGAGGTCTCATACAATATTTGTCCTTTTGTAACTGACTTATTTCACTCAGCATAATGTCCTCCAGTTTGATTCATGTTATGAGATGCTTCACAGATTCATCACTGTTCTTCATCGTTGCATAATACTCCATTGTGTGTACGTACCATAGTTTATCTATTCATCTGTTGATAAGGCATCTAGGTGGTTTCCATCTTTCTGCTATTGTGAACAGTGCTGCAATGAACATGGGTGCGTGTATGTCTATTCGTGTGACAGCTCTTATTTCTCTAGGATATATTCCTAGGAGTGGGATTGCTGGATCGTATGGTATTCTATTTCTAGCTTTCTAAGAGCACCATATCATTTTCTAAAATGGTTGTATCATTATGCATTCCCACCGGCAGTGCATAAGAGTTTCAATCTCCCTGCAGCCTCTCCAACATTTGTTATTTCCAGTGTTTTTGATTTGTGCCAGTAATGCTGGGGTGAGACGGTTATCTCACTGCAGTTTTAATTTGCATTTCTCTAATGGCTAGTAATCTCGAGCATTTCCTCATGTGTCTGTTGGCCACTTGAATGTCTTCTTTGGTGAAGTGTCTGTTCATTCTCTTTGCCCATTTTTTAATTGGATTATTTGTCTTTTTGTTGTAGACGTGTTGGATTTTCTTGTAGATTTTAGAGATTAGACCTTTGTCTGACTTATAATGTCCAAAAATGTTTTCCCAGTCTGTAGGTTCTCTTTTTACTGTTGGTGAAGTCTTTTGATGAATGTAAGTGTTTAATTTTTAGATCTCAGTTTTCTAGCTTATCTTCTGGAGTTTGGGTGTTGTTAGTTAGGTTTGTATCCTGTTAATGCCATGCATTAGGGCCTCTAGCATTGATCCTATTTTTTCTTCTATGAAGTTCACAGTTTTTGGCTTTATATTTAGGTCTTTGATCCATTTTGAATTAGTTTTTGTGTATGGTATGAGGTATGGGTCCTGTTTCATGTTTTTGCAGATGGACGTCCAGTTTTGCCAGCACCATTTGTTAAAAAGACTGTCTTTTCCCCATTTGATGGACTTTGGGCCCTTGTCAAAGATCAGGTGACAGTAGGTGGACGGATTTACATCTGGGTTCTCAATTCTGTCCATTGGTCAATGTACATGTCATTGTTACCAGTACCAGGCTGTTTTGACTACTGTAGCTGTATAGTAGGTTCTGAGGTCAGGTATTGTGAGCCCTTCTACTTTATTCTTCTTCAATAGAGCTTTACTTGTCCAGGGCTTCTTCTATTTCCATATAAAGTTAATGATTAGTTTTTCCATCTCTTTAAAGAATGTTGTTGGTATTTGGATCGGGATTTCATTGTATTTGTAAATTGCTTTGGGCAGAATTGTGATTTTTACAATGTTGAGTGTACCTATCCATAAGCATGGTATGTTTTTCCATTTATGTAGATCCCTTTGGGTTTCTTGCAGTCCCTTTGGGTTTCCTGCAGTAGTGTTCTGTAGTTTTCTTTGTATAGGTCTTTCACATCCCTGGTTAGATTTATTCCTAACAATTTTATTTTTTTTAGGGTCTATTATAAATGGTATTGTTTTCCTGACTTCCATTTAGTAGTTCTCCTTATTGGTGTATAGGAATCCAACTGATTTTTG
>NW_004444104.1:2245150-2247094 GCF_000243295.1 Trichechus manatus latirostris
AATTTACCCTTATCTTCCTAGATTTGAACCAGTGTATTATTACTTGGTATCGCCTTGCCTTCCTCTCCATTAGAAGGTTCTATACCTACACTGTTTATTCCCTCTTTTATTGTTCTGATGCTGTTATCATTTACAGATTAACCTCTCTGGTTCCCTGTTGTAATTCTTTTGGTTTTGGATAATCCTTGAGAGTTCATTTCCTAGGTTGGTATCTTGCTAGTACAATGCTGTGTCCTAGATTCAGCCTGTGGTCTGATGTTGTTTTTTCTCAGATCGAAGAACTCCCTTTAATAAGTCTTGTCAGTTTGGTTCAGTTTTTACATAGTTCCTTAATTTCTGTTTATCTGGAAATGACCTAATTTCACCATAATATTTGAATGAGAGTTTTGCAGGATAGATTATTCTTGGCTGGCAATTTTTTTCTTTCAAGGTTTTATATATGTCATCCCATTGCGTTCTTGCCTGCATGGTTTCTGCCAAATAATCCGACCTCAGTCTTATTGGCTCTCCTCTGTATGTGACATATTGTTTTTCTCGAGCTACTCTCAGGATTCTTTGTCTTTTGGTTTAGCAAGTGTGATTATGATATGCATTGGTGATTTTCTTTTGGGGTCTATACTATATGGGGCTCGTTGAGCTTCTTGGATGGTCAGCTTTTCATCTTTCATGATACTGGGGAAGTTTTCTGTCAGCAATTCTTCAGTGATCCTCTCTGTGTTTTCTGTTTTCTCCCCTTGTTCTGGAACTCTGATCACTAACAGATTTTTGCTTTTGATTGTATCCCACGTAATTCTCAGGATTTCTTCATTTTTCTTCATTCTTTTTACTGATTTTTCCTCAGAGTTGTATCCAAGTGTTTGTCTTCAGTTTTGCTGATCCTGTCTTCCATCATTTCAAACCTGCTCCTCAGCCCTTCTATGACACTGTCCATTTCTGAAATCTTGTTGTTTATATTTTGGTTTTCTAACTGTTGTTTTTGTATGATTTCTAGTTGTGAATTCATTTTAGCATTTTGTTTCAGTATTATTTTCTTGAATTCTTCTATTTTTTGTCTGCCTTTTCCATAAATTTGTCTATGTTTTCCTGAGTTTGGTCTGCTTTTGCTTCAACTGTTGGATAATTCTGAATATGAGAGATTTGAATTCCCTATCAGGTAGTTCTAGTGCATTTTCTTCCACTGGAAAGTCATCTGGTGTTTTATTTCAGATGCCTACTGGAACCATCCTGTCCTGTTTTTGTCTATGTTTTTATATTGTCTGCATCTTCAGGGCATTCATTAGTTATTTTCCTCGTTTATTGATTGTAGATTTGTTTGTTTTGTCCCACTTTTTTTTATTTGGTTATGTCTGAACAGGTAGCCTGTGCGTTCTTCATTGTATGCTCGTCTGTGGGCATGATACTTTTCACCTCCTTCTCCAATGGGCAGGGTCAGTCATTCAGGTATGGTACAGCAGGGCAGGTCCAGCTGGAGGGGAGTTCCTGGGATGGGTTGTTCGTGGCAGGTACTAGGGTCAACACGGGGGCCAGGAATCAGTGCAGGGCAGGTTTCGGTAGGCTGTGTCTGTGCTGCTTGGGAGTGTGATGTTCAGCGCACAGTGCAGGTAGGCAAGAAGGAGGTGGGAGATTATGATGTGTAGAGCTAAGATGAGTATGGGAAAAAGGAGAGAGAGGAGAGAGGAACAGGAGCCAAAAACTACACACAAACCAAAAAAGAGTGCTAAGGGAGCTTACTGTTGGAGTGGAGAGATGAGAGACTGAGAAATGGAGAAAAACGAAAAAAGAAAAAGGGTGAAAGAAAAAAATGAGTAAATAAAAATTAGAGGAAAAAAACCAAAAAGCAAAAAGAAAAGCCCCCAGGGATCCCAGCGGTGTGGCTGCTAGGACTGGGGAAGTTGTTCCCAGGCTGTGAAGTACAGCCTGGCTAGAAGGGGTAGAGGTGTCACA
>NW_004444104.1:2247419-2260498 GCF_000243295.1 Trichechus manatus latirostris
GCCGGGAAGCAGTTTCACAGTCAAGCAGTATTTTGCAGCCTTTCAGGAAGAAGCAAAGATAGCATACGGAGCCAGGTATTTGAGAGAAAAGAGGGGGACATGGTGAGAGGTAAGGAAGAAATCTAAAGAAGCAGAAAAAAGCAATACCAGCAGCCAACAAATGGCACTCAGGGAGTCAGCCAGTGTGGGTGGGTGGAATCCAAGTGACACCAGGGTGAAGCCAGGGCTTCCCGGCCAAGAGACTGTGGATGCAGGAAGCAGAAGAGGCCAAGTCAGGGTGAAAAGGGTGGGGGCTGGAAAAGCATATATCGCTGGTTACTGGTTGTTTTGTCTCCTGCTGGAAACTCTGTGAAGCTGTTTTATCACACCCCCTGTTCGCCAATCTCCTACAGGAGTCCAAGATGGCGGATCTGCGCTGTGGTAGCTGATAGGGGACCCCTGCATGTATCTCTCCTCGCTTTCTGTTCTCGGTCAGTCTCTTATTCCATGCAGTGCTTGGCTGAGTTCTTTATCTCTTCATTTGACACTTAGGGTTTCAGGACTGATGTGTGTCTCTGACTTAGTTTTTTTGATCTTTGCTGTGGAGGGACACCATGGTACTTCTGTCTATAGTGCCATGTTGCCTGGAAGTCAATATTTTATTTTTTGATGTGACTGTGAATAGAATTGTTTTCTTAATTTAATTTTCAGAACCTAAATTGTACAACTGATTTTAGTATATTTATCTTGTATCGTAGAAACGTGTATACACTTGTCAAAACTCATTGAATTTTACACTTAAGATCTGTGCACTTCTTTGTATGTAAAGTTGACCTCAGTAAAGATAATAATAATATGTAGTTAAAAAAATGAACAGGACTAATTATTTCAGAATGAGATATAACAGAATGAGACTAATATAACAGAGTGAGACTGTTCTAGTATCTGCAAATACTAAAGTTTGTGTAACTGGACTGATATGCCATTTGCAAGGCCCCTCTCAGAGAAAAAGGAGTGGTGGTGTTCAACAGAGCAGAGCTAATGGCTGTTAATGGAAAAATAAACCCATCCAATGTTGATACCCCAAAGAGTTAAGACACTTACTCAATCAGTAACTATGGAGATAGGGTATCATGTGTGCTATAACTTGCATTACACTGACATTTACTTTGTGAGAGCAATCTCGCCAACAAAAAGGCATTTTTTTCCCTTAACCAAAAATACTGTCTGTCAAATGCTTTTTGAATTTGTATGTGTCATAATCAATGGGCACCCAGGCCATTGATTGTGCTCAGCACAACCATCTCTGTCACTTACATCCTGAGGCACTGTGATAATGAATAGAGCTTTCCTGGTGTCTCTTCAGCCACATCGCAAATGCGGAGAGATGTATTTGGGAATTATCAGGAAAAGTTTAAGTTATCAAGCAAGAAGAGAAGGCTCCTTTTTGGGGCAGAGCTCTGGTGAAAATATAAAAATGATGAGCAAGTCGTCCCAGCTACCAAGATAGGCAGGTCCCTCTCATGCAGCAGTAAGACACATTCTATTTCTTCTAGAGAGCTCATGACATTAGCAAATCTACAAACACTTGGCACCTGCTCAGTGTTCTCCATGACTTCTAGAGCTTACAAAGAAAGCTTCAAAACTAGAGTCTTCAAGAGACAATGGTCCTTGAGCCCTTGAACCTGGACCGAAAATAAAACAGATCAGAAGGGGTAAAATAGGCTCCATGAGCCAAGTTCATTTTCTCACTGAGAGGAGAATTCATCCTTACAGTTATTAGGATTCATAAGAACCAACTCTAAGATTGTTAGTTGCTGTGGAGTTGATTCCGGCTCATGGCAACCTCATGTGTATAGAGTAGAACTGCTCCATAGGGTTTTCAAGGCTGTGACCTTTTAGAAAGCAGATCGCCAGGCCTGTCTTCCAAGGTGCCTCTCGGTTGAACTGACAACCTTTGGGCTAATAGTGGAGCGCTTAACTGTTTGCACCACCCAGCCGCCTTACTCTAAAATTACCCTGAGTGAAAACACCAAAAAACTCATTGCCATCGAGTTGATTTCAACTCATAGCAACCCTGTAGGACAGAGTAGAACTGCTCCATAGAGTTTCCAAGGCTGTAATCTTTACAGAAGCAGACTGCCACATCTTTCTGGTGGGTTAGAACCACCAAGCTTTTGGAGTGGAAACTAGTCAACATTTATTTAAGATAATCTGTTTATCTGCAGTCTCCTAATGCCAGCTGCTATCATGTAAATAATCTAGATCTTCCTGGGACGATTACAAATAATCACCCTTCAAGTACACACTATCATAAATGATATTAGCATTTGCTGAGTGACTGTGTTCCTGCATTGTTCTAGTGCTCTTACACATGATCCTCAGTTTAATATTTGACAGTATCACAATCATTAAGAAAAAAATTCACCACCTCCCCAATCAATTCAACAAATTTGTGCTCATTATACAGAAAACTAAAACACCATTCACACACACACGCACACATACATATTCCAATATTTTTTTCTTAATACTGTTTGATGTCTTCCTTTTCCAAAATTGCCATAAAGGCATCAGAACCCACCATCACAGTTCTATCCTTCCAATCTTCCTGCTGAAGGACAAGGAAAAAAAAAAAAAGTCCATATCTGTCATCTAAAATCTATTAGTAACTACTTTGGCTAAGTCTTGAAATTAAGATGTCGCATATCAATTACACAGGAATGAACAGACATTTGCTCCTTGCCAGGAGCAATGCACATGGGTACAGAGAGTTGGTTTTCTGAATACAGTCACAGAATATACAGTATTTATCTTTGCAGGCATCTGGAATTCTGAGCTAGTACTAAAAGCTGTGCAGTAAAAATATGAACTTCAGGTTTCAGGGAGTCAGTGGGCGTCCTACATGCCCTCAGCCTGGCTCTCTTTAGCTGGCACGTCTGACTGTGCTGAAACAAAGGGAGAAAGTTTTCTCAAATCTCTGGCAGAACTGGGCAGAAGTAAGGGGGTGGGGCGGTAAACCTTCAGTCTTCTCCCAATAATCACCAGAGAAAGAACTGCTGGCATAATAAAACTGAAGGAGCCCTTAGAAGCCCTGTCATCCACAGCCTTTATTTTACAGAGAAGGAAAGTGAGGCCAAGAATGGATGTGCTTTTGCTGAAAGCTGCTAGACCCATTGTCATGCCCTCTTTCCCGTGTGTCACTCAAAGACGATGTCCAGAAGGTCTCCCGGGTGGGGCTGAGACTTGGATCCTCTGCAAATGTCAACATTGTCTTCCTTTGATGTACAATACAAAGAAGAAGCCCTGGCGGCACAGTGATTAAGCCCTCCGCTGCTAACCAAAAGGTCACTGGTTCGAGCCAGCAGCTCTGCGGGAGGAAGATGTGGCAGTCTGCTTCCGTAAAGATTACAGCCTTGGAAACCCTATGGGGCAGTTCTACTCTGTCCTATAGGGTCGCTATGCGCTGGGATCGACTGGCTGGAACACAACAACATTATACAAAGTACCATTGAACAGAGAGGACTATAGACAGTAAGTCAGCATCTTCCATTTTCAGAGAGCAACTAGTCATCTCTGCCAAGGCCCGCTAAGGAATTCCAGGTGCATTCAGATGAATTGGCAATCATCCCAAATGCAATTTCCATCACTCACTACAACCTATTAACATAAGGTGCCCTACGCTCTACCATTAACTTCAGGATTTGCCAGCTGCAAACAACTAGACACAGATTGCCCAGCTTTTAAAACTATCGGTTAGCTAAAGTTCCAGCCTCTAAGGCAGTGTTGTTGTTGTTAGTTGCCACTGAGTCACGGAAACCCCATGTGTGCAGAGGAGAACTGCTCCACGGGGTATTCTTTTTCTTTTTAATAATATTTTACTGTGTTTTTGGTGAAAGTTTACAAAGCAAATGAGGTTCTCATTTGACAACTTCTATACAAGTTGTTCAGTGACATTAGTTACATTTTTAACAATGTGTCAACACTCTCAGTATCTTCTTTCTGGTTGTTTCCATAGGGTTTTCAAGGCTGGGATCTTTCACTAGGCCTATCTTCTGAGATGCCTCTAGATGAGTTCGAACTGCCAAACTTTCGGCTAGTAGTCAAGTGCTTAAGTGTCTGCACCACCCAGGGACCCTAAGGTAGTAACCATCTACAACCTTAATATAAATTGAGACTAAGATTAAAAGAATTTTTATACTACGTAAATCTTTGATCTGTATCTATGTATCAGCGGTATATATCAGGTATAGAGCTCACAAACAGTCTTAAAGTACAAAAAGTATTCTAAGCTGTAATACATATATTTACACAGATACACATATTTACATGTAATTGTACACATATATATTACACACATGCAAACTTATATATTTAAAAACAAAAAAACTAGTTGTTCTCGAGTCAGTTCTGATTCATGATGACCCCCTGTGTGTCAGAGTAGAACTGTGCTCCATACGGTTTTCAAAGATCAATGGCTGACCTTTTGGAAGTAGATCACCAGGCCTCTCTCTTAGGCGCCTCTTCATGGATTCGAACTGCTAACCTTTCAATTAGTAGCCAAGTGCTTAATCACTCAGGGGCTACTTACACAGACACACTTAATTTCAAGGAACTTTGCATTTCCTTTTGTATAGTAATCACGTTTATACTTCATTCTATTTGTATTAACAAGAAGAGCATAAAATAAACCCTCTGGTCTTTCTAGGAATGAAATTTATTCTTTAACTGTCACTGAAACAACTATATTCAATCCCTCCTTTTGTAGAAATCCTCTTACCAAAAGTCTATGTTGTTGTTGTTGGGTGCCATTGAGTTGATTCCAACTCATGGTGACCCCATGTGACAGAGAAGAACTGCCCCATGGGGCTTTCTAGGCTGTAATCTTTATGAGAGCAGATCACCAGGTCTTTCTCTTGCAGAGTGGCTGGTGAGTTTGAACCACCGACCTTTCAGTTGGCAACTGAGCACTTAACCACTGTGCCACCAAGACTCCTGAAAGTCTACATTAGACAGGAGAAATGCAAATTTCCAGATTTTCAGCTCTTGCAGCAAAAGCAAATTTTCAAGCAATAGATCTTATTTCTTGTCGAAGCAATGAGTTTATGTCCCATGGGATATAAACACACAAGCCCTTGGATTAGAGGCCACAGAAAAAATGGTCTCCCCATTTCTCTCATTTTATGATTCAATCAGGTTAAATGAAAGAATCTTCCGGTTATTATTATTACCAAAGCAAAAAACCAAACCCATTGCCATCGAATATTTTTACTATTAGTGAAAAGTAATACAGGTCCCAATAAGAGCACTGTGCCCCATGAAAACGTGAATAACACTGACAACACACAATGTCTTTCTGGGGGATGGTGCCTGACTGCTGCCATCTTCTGGAGAATGTCATCTCAGCAATACTGACAAGGTAGCTTTTTACATTTGAATTACCTCCAAATGGTTAATCTCATTCATTGCAAGTGCCAACACTGCTACATTTGTGGCTCCAGGTGTGTTCACAGGGGGAAAATGCTTGGCTTCCTGAAATATGCTAAAAGCTATAAAGGATTAATCATAGGATGGAAGGCATCATTCCTGCTCTGTCCCAAATGACTTTGAAATCGCTAATGAATAGAATCCATCCTAAGCTTTAAAAACACCGTCTCCCCTCCCCTTCTCTTTGGCCATTTTAAATCTAAGTAGGCCAGCATCCATGAAATCATTTCCCAAGAACCCCAGGCCTGCCTCTGCTCTGCTTCCAAGCATGATAGCTGAGCTGAGCTGCTATCCACCTGACAAGCAGCATGGGTAAGCACACCGTATGCCCTGATGCTGATCAGATTCCCAGCCATGGGCAAACCCGAAAATCAAACCCGTTGCCATCCAGTTGATTCTGACCCTTAGTGACCCTACAGGACAAAGTAGAACTGCCCTATAGGGTTTCCGAGGGCAGCTGGTGGATTCAAACTGCCAACCTTTTGGTGAGCAGCTGTAGGCCTTAACCACTGCACTGCCAGGGCTCCCAGCCATGGGCAGAGTCTGATTAATTACAGGATCTGGAGTCTTCTACGCCAGTTCTCATGATGTCATGATATCTGATGATGTCATGTTTGATAGAGTTCTGTGGTCAATCAATCAATCAGTGCTACTTCTGTTCAAGTTCACAGCCCATTTCAGGACAGCCCGCCAGGTGAGGCTGTGGCCTGCTCCCGTGGGCCATACCTGACTGCCATCCCTGTGTGGTCTCTTTCACCTCAGCGGCCACACAGGTTCTCTGGTAGCCACAGCAAGCAGTCCACCTTGTCATCCCTGGGGGGTACTGTAGGAAGCTCCTCCACCAATGGCCAGGATGGGAAGAGATCTCATCCCAGGAGGTGTACAAGTGCAAAATATCCCCTGAAATAATCAGAGAAGGGCTTCTTGACAAATGCTTCAGGAATCTTCAATTATCTAAATCCTAAGCGGGAAAATATGGGAGATAGCAGAGTTTATTTTCTGTCCTCACTCCACCTCCTCATACTCTAATCTTACCCTCCTTTTAACGCCCATCAAGTGTGAGTGTGTAAACATATGCACACATGCACAGACATACACACATGTACATACAGATAACACACTCATACACTCATATGCACATGTGCATACACAGACATGCCAACATACATATGCACATCACACATACACCCACACATCCATGTACGTGCACATACATGAACACATACACACACATACACATATATTCATGCATGTACACTCATACGCACATACGCTCATACACACGATGCACACACACATACACGCACACACACTCCCCTCTCTGCTGCCTTGAAGCTGAATGGATGAGTACCTGGGTGACACGAAAGGAGTTCTGTTTATAGGAAAATGAAATTTTAAACAAGGGAATAAGCTGAAATTTGAAGTATTCCTGAAGGTTTAATAGGGCTGGATTAGAAGGAGCAGAGACTGGGAGAAAGAAGACTACATAGGTGTCTTTTGGTGTCCTTTTCTTCTAATATTCTATAAACCTGTTTAGAGGGCTTACTCTGTGCCAGTTACATTGCTAGACATTGGGGATAATTATTGTTCCTGCTCTCCCAGTTACTGACCATCTAATGAAGACTTGCAAACTGGCTAGATCTTCTCTTTTTTCCCTTTCTTTTGGCAAAAGAAAAATCTGATCAAAGAGTCAATTAGAGTTAAAAGGCTTTATTGGTCAGAAAAAACTGTTCTGCAGCAGGGAGCACCCCTCCAGAGAGATGAGCTTGTCACATTACAATTCTGATCCCCTTATATACAGCACAGACTGTTAGGGGAGTCCCAAAAAGGAAATCCACAATGATTGGTTGTCGTTCACTTAAGCGGCAGAAGTCAGCTTGGACTGGTTTATTAAGTTTGCATGTCTGCATCCTATAGGCTAGCAACGGCTTATCTAATTATTTAAACTTTTCCCAGAACTGTCTTTACCATGAGGTTTTAGTTTCTGTGAAGTAGTAAGAGTTAAGTTTAAATGAGGATGGGAGGAATGGGGGCATTTTCTCTACCTCCTTCCTTCCTTCCTCCCTCCCTCTGTTCTTTTTTTCTTCCAACAAACATTTACAAACTAATACTTCTACTTGCTGAACATGAGACAATATAAGGGCCTGAATTCTCAGGGCAATTTTAAGTAAGGAAAAATACAGACGTGAGGAGACGTTGGCAAGGAAGTGTGATACAAAGAACTCGAATTGGCCTTCGCCTCTGGTTCCAGAAAGATTGCTGTTGTTGTTAGGTGCTGTCAAGTCAATTTTCGACTCATAGCGACCCCATGTGACAGAGTAGAACTGCCCCATAGGGTTTCCAAGGCTGTATCTTTACGAAAGCAGATCGCCAGTCTTTCTCCCACAGAGCTGCTGGGTGGGTTTGAATAGCCAACTTTTTGGTTAGCAGCCCTTGCACCACCAGAGCTCCTTCCTGAAAAATACCCGTTGCCATTGAGTCGATTCCTACTCACAGTAACCCTACAGGACAGAGCAGAACTTCCCCATTGGGCTTCCAAGGCTGTAAATCTTTACAGAAGGAGACTGCCACGTCTTTCTCCTGCACAGTGGCTGGTGGGTTCGAACCTCTGACCATGAGCTTAACCATGGGCCCCACCAAGGCTCCTAACTCCTGAAAGACGGCGGTTGGAATTTCCCAGCTATCAGCTGAGGTGCCTTTATTATGTAAAACCTCCAGATAGCACACCTGAGAAAGTGTGCAAATGAGTGAGGGCTACACAGACTCCACACAGTCAGCTGGCCTTAGGAAGGGATGGGGCATAAATTAATCACACAGTCAATGACTGGATTCAGTCATGACTAGGCAATGAGGCTCCAATCATGGCTATGCAATGAAGCTAATAAAAGGCTTTGAACATGGAAGTTCGAGGGCTTCCTGGATTGGTGAGAGGATGTACTTGGGAGGGTGGCTTGTCCCTAGGGACAACGCAACCTTGCTCCTGGACCACTCCCAGACCATGTCCTGTGCATGTCTTTCTTTGTATCCCTTCTGCTTAGAATAAATCAGTAGCTGGAGGTATAGACACTCTCTTTGAATTCTGTGAGCGGTTCCCAGGGCCAGGTCATCTAATCCCTAGCCACCCAGGGCCAGGTCAGGGGGTATCGGCCATAAGCTCAGGAGGTCCCCAGCCCCCTAACTTCCTGACCTGCCAGCCCCTTCTCTCCAGATCGGCTGCCCATGCAGCCATTCCATGAGGGAAACCAGGGTTCATTCCCAGCCAAGCCTGCATTTTGCTATGATGTTGAACATCTATGTTTCAGCAGAGCTTCCAAACTAAGACACTAGGAAGCACAGGACTGAGCAGTGTTCCGTCCGTTGTGCATGGGGTCTCATGGCCATCTTGGCGGCAGCTAACAACAAACACTGAAAAGACTGTGCTGCCACATAAAAAAATAAAGTGCAGGTGGTCCCCAATTTACAACATATTCGAGTTATGAGGAATCGCACTTACAATTGTCCTTTTTTTTTGTACCTTATCATTAGTAATATGTATTACACACAATGTTGCCCCACGCAATTTGCTGATATTATCATTCTCAGATATAATGTTTCCAACCTCAAAGACAAATAAAGATCAGATTTATAGATACTGATAATAAAAAGCAATAATAATGAAAACTAAAAAAAAAAAAATGAGATGTTAGACTTACTTCAGAACCTACTTATGACAGAATAGTCATAGGAACTGAATCCCATCATAAGTTGGGGACTACGTATACTTGAGCACACAAGACAAAAGTACATGTGTGCTGATATCAAAATAGCCTTTTAAAATATTTTTAATGTAAAAACTTTGAATTTTTTTTCATGTTTGTGGCCCTGTTTTGCTGGTGCTCCCAGTAAGAGCTCCATCTGCTTCCTGGAAAATCCTTGTATAAATGGTGCCGTTTCTCTCATTTTCCTTGAGACGCTGGAGCTCTTGGCTTGATCTTTCCGATGGCCATAGGCTTGCGTTTGTGCTTTCGTTCTTGAGTCAGGCTTCCTGGGGACTGTGTTTCAATCCGTCAGTGCTCAATGAGTTCCTGAGCAACCTCAGCCGGACACCAGGCCTGAGCCCCCTCCAATGAGACCTGCTTTCTCTTATCAGGAGCCCCGCCCAGCTGCCCTAGCTTTGCCTACACTCCCTCACCCACTTGGGAGAGGGTTTGCGGAGCTGCTCAATCTTTTTGTCTAGTGGCTGCTACTCATTGCTCATACAGGTTCCTGCCATCTCTAAAGCATCACTTAGTACAGTCCCCCTTGTAGCTCAGCAGATTCTCAACTCTGAACTGCCTGATGATTGTCTTGGTCCCACTGCGCCTTTCCTCCTCAGGAAAGTTTTCAGTTCTCAGTTAAATGGCCCAAGTTCCATATCAGGAAGGGACCTGTTTCTACTGTTAAAATAAAAATCATATTAAACCAATAACAGAAATTGATCAAAGTTTATTTAATATATGACTTGCAAATCAACGTAACAAAATCAGGGAGTCAAAAATGTTCCAAAGGTTAAAGAATGTCCATAGATTCTTATACCCCATGTTATTGACATTGCCATGGAAACGGGACCAGAACAGTGTTTATATAACTTACCCTAAAACACAGCTTCTAGTCAAACCCTGAATTTCCTATTTCTCAAATCTGACGGCACATAGATCATTCTTCAAAAGAGCACAATGCCCAGGCAAAATGGTCTTTACTAATTAGTAAGACTATTGTTTCACTTGAAGCTGACTTTTAGGAGACCAGTTTTCTCAAGGTTCAAAAGAAGATCCCAGGGCAATAGCTTAGCTGGGTCACCCCAACTCCATGGACCCCAGAAATCTGGATTCCAGGAGAATTAAACTCCATTTCTCAACTACATATGCAGGTGATTTCATTTCAGCACAGTGTATTAAGTGCAATTTGCAAAGCAAAACTTAGAGAGCCGCAGGTTTATGGGGATATCTAGGTATATATTTAGAAATCACATAATAGAAATTTTGCTTTCCAACATATTTAGGGGAAGGAACAGCATAGCAGTAAGAGGCCCAAATTGGAAATCTGAATCCCAATTCTGCAACTCCTGGAATCTATAACTGGCCATCTGGCCTTGCTACGCCTCTGCTTCCTCATCTGAAAATGAGGGGTTGCACTAGATTTTTCTAGGATTTGTTTTTTAATTGCTACTTTCTCATGTGATGTGGTTTAGCAGCTAAGAACTCCAAGTCCCTATTTCCATGAGTATTTGAGATGTTATTAGTGGAAACACTGATTCCCCTTGGACCATCTCTACAGATGATCTTGTATTTTATGGAGATGTCAAAGCTGGAAGTGTTCTGCTGGACAACCTGCAGACAGCTCTGGCTTTTTTTTTCAGCATCCATGATTTTCACATACTCCTGTGGCCTCTCATTTCACCCCCACGGGAATTTCGTGTTGATTTATTAGCCATAGGTACTGGCAAATTCCATACTGGCTTAGCCTCACTTCTGAGTAGGTATTTTTCCCATGCTTTCTCTTTCCTCAGCAAGCTCTCCATCTAGCTTTTAAAGGGGACTTTTTTAAAAAAATTGTTTTTAAAATTTGTATTGTGGTGAAATATATGTAACAAAAACATTTCAACCATGTTTTAAAACATTTTATTGGGGTTTAGGTGAAAGTTTACAGAGCAAATTAGTTTCCCAATCAACAATCTATACACAGCTTGTTTCGTGACATTGGTTGCAAACCCCTGAATGTGTCAGCACTCTCCTCCCTTCCTCCCTGGGTTCCCTGTGTCTATTTGCCCAGCTTTTCTGCCCCTGCTTTCCTTCTGAACTTTGCTTTTGGGAAAATGCTGCCCTTTAGGTCTCATATAGTTGACTGTTCTGAGGTGTACATTTCTCACTGGTGTTATTGTTCATTTTATAGGCCTGTCTATTGTATGGCTATAATGTGATCTCCAGGAATGATTTCAGTTCCAAGTTTGAAGGGTGTCTAAGCTCTCAGGGGTTCCACCAGTCTCTATCAGATCACTAAGTCTGGTCTTATTTATGAGTTTGAATTTTGTTCTACATTTCTCTCCCGTTCTGTCCAAGACCTACTATTGTGGCCCCGGTTAGAGCGATCACTAGTGGTAACCAGGCATCATCTAGTTCTTCTGGTCTCAGCTGGTGTAGGCCATGGTTCATGTGATCCATTAGTCCTTTGGACTAATTGTTTCCTTAAGTCTTTGGTTTTCTTCACTCTTCTTTGCTCCAGATGGGAAGAGATCAATTGTTGTATCTTAGATGGCCACTCACAAGCTTTTGAGACCCCAGTCACTACTCACCAAGGTAGGATATAGATAGAACATTGTCTATACGGATTATGATATGCCAATTGACCTAGATGTCCCCCAAGACTATAGTCCCTGGCCCTCAAGCCCAGTATCTCAGTTCCAGGAGGTGTATATGGTTATGGCTAAGAAGTTTCCATGACTGTGTCCCCTATAAGCACTATTACATACAAGGTATATTTGCAGCACATACATATATATACATATGTGGGTTTACTTCCATATACCCTCCCACTCCTGTTCCGTTTAATTATCTACTTATGTACCCACTCGTACATTATCGTTTGTTATTACCGTTGTTGCAGGATTATATATGTAGTAGCATTTACCGTTGTTGACTTTTACTCTTGCATAACTTTCAGTGTCTTCCCTTACCTTGATTATGTTGTGCTGACTTCACCCATACTGTTTATTATCTCTCCCTCCACCCAAGTTAGTACATATCCACTATCTAGTTAGCAGTTTTCCTTCTCCCCACCCCCTTCCTTTGCACTCTAACATCAAAGAATGTTTCTGTCTGTGTAAAAACCTTTTCTTGACCTTTTATAATAGTGGCCTTATGCAATATTTGTCCTTTTGTGATTGACTTATTTCACTCAGCATAATGCCTTCCAAGTTCATCCATGTTGTGAGATGTTTCACAGATTCATCATTGTTCTTTACCGTTGCGTAGTACTCCATTGTGTGTATGTATCATAGTTTGTTTATCCACTTATCTCTTGATGGGCATTTAGGTTGTTTCCATCTTTTTGCTACTGTGAATAATGCTGCAATGAACATGGGTGTGCATATGTCTATTCACGTGACAGTTCATATTTCTCTAGCATATACTCCCAGGAGTGGGACTGCTGGATCATACGGTATTTCTATTTCTAGCTTTTTAAGGAAGTGCCATATCGTTTTCCAAAATGGTTGTACCATTTTGCATTCCCACCAGCAGTGCATAAGGGTTCCAGTCTCCCAAAAGCCTCTCCAACATTTGTTATTTTCTGGTTTTTTTTTTTTGATTCGTGCCAGTAACGTCAGGGTGAGATGATATCTCATCGTAGTTTTGATTTGTATTTCTCTAATGGCTAGCGATAGCAAGCATTTACTCCTATGTCTGTTAGTCGCCTGAATGTCTTCTTTGGTGAAATGTCTGTTCATATCCTTTGCCCATTTTCTGTTTTTTATTGTTGTAGTTTAAATGAACTTTACATTTCAAGTTAGTCTCCCGTACAAAAATTTATACATACATTGTTATGTGACCCTAATTGCTCTCCCCTTACTGTGACAGTAAACTCCTCCTTTCCGCCCC
>NW_004444104.1:2261389-2262841 GCF_000243295.1 Trichechus manatus latirostris
ATAATGCCCTCCAGATTCCTCCAAGTTATGTTTCACAGCTTCATCATGGTTCTTTATCATTCCGTAGTATTCTAGTGTGTGAATATACCATAATTTGTGTATCCATTCGTCCGTTGATGGGCACCTAGGTTGTTTCTATCTTTTTGCTATTGTGAACAGTGCTGCAATAAACATGGGTGTGCATATATCTATTTGTGTGATGGCTCTTATTTCTCTAGGATATATGTCAAGGAGCAGGATAGCTGGATCACATGGTACTTCTATTTCTAGCTTTTTAAGGAAGCGCCAAATTTATTTTCAAAGTGGCTGTACCATTTTACATTCCCACCAACAGTGTATAAGTGTTCCAGTCTCTCCACAATCTCTCCAGAATTTATTATTTTGTGTTTTTTAGATTAATGCTAGCCTTGTTGGGGTGAGATGATATCTCCTTGTAGTTTTGATCTGCATTTCTCTAAAGGCTAATGATCGTTAGCATTTCTTCATGTGTCTGTTAGCTGCCTGAATATCTTCTTAGGCGAAGTGCCTGTTCACATCCATTGCCCATTTTTTAATTGGGTTATTTGTCTTTTTGTTGTTGAGGTTTTGCAGTATCTTGTAGATTTTAGAGATTAGATGCTGATCGGATTTGTCCTAGCCAAAAATTTTTTCCCAGGCTGTAGGTTGTCTTTTTACTCTTTGGGTGAAGTCTTTTGATAAGTGTAAGTGTTTGATTTTTAGGAGCTCCCAGTTATCTAGTCTCTCTTCTGGTGATTGTACGTTGTTACTTATGGTTCTTGTTGTGTTTATGCCATGTATTAGGGCTCCTAGCATTGTCCCTATTTTTTCTTCCATAATCTTTATCATTTTCTATTTTATATTTAAGTCTTTGATCCACTTTGAGTTAGTTTTTGTGAATGGTGTGAGGTATGAGTCTTGTTTCAGTTTTTTGCAGATGGATATCCAGTTATGCCAGCACCATTTGTTAAAGAGACTCTCTTTTCCCCAATTAACAGACTTTGGGCGTTTGTCAAATATCAGCTGCTCATAGGTGGATGAATTTATGTCTGGATTGTCAATTCTGTTCCATTGGTCTATGTATCTGTTGTTGTACCAGTACCAGTCTGTTTTGACTACCATGGCGGTATAATAGATTCTAAAATCAGGTAGTGTGAGGCCTTCCACCTTGTTCTTCTTCTTGAGTAATGCTTTACTTATTTGGGGCCTCTTCCCTTTCTATACGAACGTGGTGATTTGTTTCTCCATCTCATTAAAAAATGCTGGTGGAATTTGGATCGGGATTGCATTATATCTGTAGATCTGTTGAGTCTTCCTATCCATGAGCAACATATGTTTTTGCACGTAGGCAGGTCTCTTTTGCTTTCTTGTGGTAGTGTCTTGTAGTTATCATTGCATAGGTCTTTTACGTCTCTCGTTAGATTTATTCCTAAGTATTTTATCTTCTTGGGGGCT
>NW_004444104.1:2272717-2276434 GCF_000243295.1 Trichechus manatus latirostris
CTTTTTGCTTCAACTCTTGGATAATTCTGAGTATTAGAGATTTGAATTCCCTATCAGGTAGTTCTAGTGCCTTTTCTTCCACTGGAAAGTCATCTGGTGTTTTATTTTGGATGCCTACTGGAACCTTCCTGTCCTGTTTTTCTAAATGTTTTGATATTGTCTGCTGTCTTTGGGGCATTCAGTAGTTATTTTTCTCGTTTATTGATTGTAGACTTTTTTTTTTTGTCCTTTTTTTTAAAAATTGGCTATATCTGAGCAGGCGGGCTGTGTGTTCTTTGTTGTTTGCTCATCTGTGAGCACAATACTTTTTGCCTCCTTCTCCACTTGGCAGGGTCAGTCGCTCAGATATGGTACAGCAGGTCTAGCTGAAGAGGAGTTACTGGGATGCGTTGTTTGTGGCACTTACTACAGCCACCAGGGATGGTCGGTAATCAGTGCAGGGTGTTCCGGTAGGCCATGCCTGTGTTGTTTGGTGGTGTGATGTTAAGCGCACGGTGCAGGTAGGCAGGATGGAGGGGGAAGATTGTTATGTGTGGAGCTAATTTGGATATAAGAGAAAGGAGAGAGGAACAGGAACCAAAAACATACAAACAAAAAAGAGTGCTAGAGGAGCTTGCTGTTGGAGTGGAGAGATGAGAGACTATGAAATGGAGAAAAACAAAAAGGGGAAGTAGAAAAAAAAAAAGAATGAATAAACAAAAATTAGAAAGGAAAAAGAACAGCAAACCTCCCAGGATCCCACCGGTGCAGCTATGAGGTTTGGGGAAGTTGTTCTCAGGTGTTGCAGTACAGCCTGGCTAGAGGGCATAGAGGTATTCAGCACCAGGTATTCAGGGAACAGGAAGAGAAGGAAGGTATATAGAGACAAGAAACTGAGTAATGAAGAAAGACAGAAAGGGAAAAAGAGGGAAAAGAAAACAAAACAGATTTAAAAAAAAAAGAACAAGAAAAGCCCCCCCAAAAAAAAACAGAAAAAAAAAAAAACCCATGAAAAAGGAAATGCCCTCAGAGATCCCTCCTTTGCATCTGCACAAGCTGAGGGGTAGGTCCCAAGCCGCGCAGCACCGCCCGGCCAGAACAGGCTCCCACCTCGAGAAAAGGAAAAGAAAACAAACAATTCTAAACAAAAAAACAAACAAAAGCCCCAGGATCCTACCAGCATGGCAGCCTAAACTGGGAAGCAGTTCCACACTCAAACGAAGCTCTCCAGCCCCTCAGGAAGATGCAAAGATGGTGCACGGAGCCAGGTATTTGAGCAAAAGGAGGGGGAGGTCATGAGAGGTAAGGAAGAGATCTAAAGAAGCGGAAAAAAGCAACACCGGCAGCCAACAAATGGCACTCAGGGAGCCGGCCAGTGTGGGCAGGTAGAATCTAAGCAGCTGGTGCTTCCTGGCCAAGAGACTGTGGCCACTGGAAGCAGAGGAGGCCGAGTGGGGTTGAAGAAGGGTGGGGTGTGGGAAAGCGTGTGTCGCAAATTACCGGTTGTTTTGTCTCCTGCTGGAAGCTCCATGAAGCTGCTTTCTTGTACCGCCTATTTGCTGGTCTCCGATCGGAGTCCAAGATGGTGGATCCACACTGTGTTAGCTGATAGGGGACCTCTGCATGAATTTCTCCTCGCTCTCCATTCTCTTGTCAGTTTTCTCACTCCATTTGGTGCTTGGCTAAGTTCTTTATCTCTTCATTTGATGTTTTAGGGTTTCAGAATTGCTGTTTTCTCTGTTTGGCTTAGTTTTTCGGATCTTTGCTGTGGAGGGACGGTGTGGTGCTTCTGCCTAGAGCGCCATTTTGCTGGAAGTCCCTCTTGTGGTATTTTTGTTATAGTAGCATGAGATAACTAAGACAATACCAAGGATCAAATGTTTCCAAAATGGAAAATAATTATCACAGCAATTTTTAGTTCAAATTGTTTTCATTTTCACTTGTACTAATTAATAGATAGAAGAAAACCAATGAATTTGCCTGGAATTCGGGGGGAATTTACTGACACTGACATTCTTTTTTCGTATTTTTTTAATCCTTGAAGCATTATTTATTATATTAGAAACCATAAAGTCTTAACATTTAATCATAAAACCATTGCTGTTGATTCTGACTCATAGCCACCCTGTAGGACAAACTAGAACCGCCTCACAGGTTTTCCAAGACTGTAATCTTTTTTTGTAATTGTACTATAAATGAAGGTTTACAGAGCAAACTATAGTTTCTCATTAAACAATTAATACACATATTATTTTGTGACACTGGTTGCCAACCCCAGGACATGTCAACACTCTCCCCTTCTCCACCTTGGGTTCCCCATTACCAGGTTTCCTGTTTCTTCCTGCCTTCTCGTCCTTGCCTCTGGTCTGGTGTGCCCATTTTGTCTCATTTTGTTTTATGGGCCTGTCTAATCTTTGGCTGAAGGGTGAACCTCAGGAGTGACTTCATTATTGAGTTAAAAGGGTGTCCGGGAGCCATACTCTCGGGGATTTTCCAGTCTCTGTCAGGCCAGTAAGTCTACTCGTTTTTTGTGAGTTAGAATTTTGTTCTACATTTTTCTCCAGCTCTGCCCAGGATCCTCTATTGTGATTCCTATCAGAACAGTAGGTGGTGGTAGCTGGGCACCATCTACTTGTGTTGGACTCAGTCTGGTGGAGGCTGTGGTAGCTGTGGTCCATTAGTCTTTTGGACTAATCTTTCCCTTATATTTTGTTTTCTTCATTCTCCCTTGCTCCTGAAGGGGTGAGACCAGTGGAGTATCTCAGATGGCTGTTTCCAGGCTTTTAAGACCCCAGACGTTATCGACCAAAGTAGAACGTAGAGCATTTTCTTTATAAACTATGTTATGCCAATTGAGCTAGATGTTCACCAAGACCGTGGTCCCCACAGCCCGCAGGCCAGTAATTCAGTCCCATAGGACTTTGGATGTGTCTATGGAGCTTCCAAGACCTTGCCTTGGAGAAGTTGTGCTGGCTTCCCCAGTACTATGTACTGTTTTACCCTTCATTAAAGTTACCACTTATCTATTGTCTATTTAGTGTTTTTCTATCCCCACCCCTCCTCTCCTTAGTAACCATCAAAGATTGTTTTGTTTTGTATGCAAACCTCTTCATGAGTTTTTATAGTAGTGGTCTCATACAATATTTGTCTTTTTGTGATTGACTTACTTCACTCAGCATAATGCCCTCCAAATTCATCCATATGGCAAGATTTTTTTATTTATCATTACGTGGTATTCCATTGTGTGTATGTACCATAGTTTGTTATCCATTCATCTGTGTCATGGTTAAGATTGTGTGTCAACTTGGCTGGGCCATGATTCTCAGTGTTTACATGTGATCACTCCCATGATGGGATCTGCTGTGAGTAGTCAATTAGTTGAAAGGGAGTTTCCTTGTGCGTGTGGCCTGTATCCGAACATAACTGGACATTCTGGCTTTTGCCTGCTCTGGATCCTGCAGCTGCCTCCTGTTCGTCTGACCTCTGGTTCTTGGAACTTGAACTAGTAGTTTATCTGCCAATCTTGGGTTTCATCGATCTTCACAGCCCTGCTCTCTGACCTGCTGATCTTGGGTTCACCAGGCCCTGTGGCTACGTGAAGCAGGAAAACCCTCTATCCTGACCCACAGTCTTGGGACATTCCAGCCTCTACAATCATGTGAGCTGTTTCCTTGATATAAATCTCTCTCTCTATTATATGTATATATATTTATACACTTTACTGGTTTTGCTTCTCTA
>NW_004444104.1:2276534-2278583 GCF_000243295.1 Trichechus manatus latirostris
CACCAACCTGCTGATCTTGGGCTTGCCAGCTTCTGCAGCTGTGTGACTTGGGAGAGGCCTCTACCCTGATCCACGGACTTGGGACGTTCCAGCCTCCACAATCACATGAGCTGTTTCCTTGATATAATCTCTCTCTATATGTATATATTTATACACTTTACTGGTTTTGCTTCTCTAGAGAACCCCACCTAAGACAATCTGTTGATGAGCACCTAGGTTGTTTCTACCTTTTTGCTATTGTGAACAATGCTGCAATGAACATGGGTGTGCATATGTCTATTTGTATGATGGCTCTTATTTCTCTAGGATATATTTCTAGAAGTGAGATTGCTGGATCATGAGGTATTTCTATTTCTAGCTTTTTAAGGAAGCACTATACTGTTTTTCAAAATGGTTGTACCATTTTGCATTCCCACCAGCAGTGCATAAGAATTCCAGTTTCCCTGCAGCCTCTCCAACATTTGTTATTTTCTGTTTTTTTCACTCGTGCCAGTAATGTCGGGGTGAGATGGTATCTCATTGTGGCTGTGATTTGCATTTCTCCAATGGCTAGTGATCGTGAGCGTTTCCTCATATGTCTGTTAGCTGCTTGAATGTCTTCTTTGGTGAAGTGCTTGTTCATATCCTTTGCCCATTTTTTAATTGGATTATTAGTTTTTTTTTGTTGTAGAGGTGTTGGATTTTCCTATAGATTTTAGAGATTAGACCTCTCTCGGATTTTTCATAGCCAAAAACCTTTTACCAGGCTGTAGATTCTCTTTTTACTCTTTTGGAGAAGTCTTTTGATGAGCATAAGTGTTTAATTTTTATAAAATCCCAGTTATCTAGCTTATTTTCTGGTGTTTGTGTATTGTGAGTTATGGTATGTATCCTGTTAATGCTGTGAATTAGGGCCTATAGCATTGATCCTATTTTTCCTTCTGTGATCTTTATGGTTTTTGGTTTTAATTTAGATCTTTGATACATTTTAAATTAGTTTTTGTGTATGGTGTGAGGTATGGGTCCTATTTCATTGTTTTACTGATGGACATCCAGGGCTGCCAGAACCATTTGTTAAAAAGACTGTCCTTCCCCCATTTGATGGACTTTTGGCCTATGGGGAAGACCAGGTAACTGTAGGTGGATGGATTTACATCTGGGTTTTCGAATCTGTTCCATTGGTTAATGTGTCTGTCATTGTCTCAGTACTAGGCTGTTGTGACTACAATAGCTGTATAGTAAGTTCTGGGGCCAGGTAGTGCAAGGCCTCCTACTTTATTCTTCTTCTTCAATAGTGCTTTACTTATCCGGGGCCTCTTCCCTTTCCATATGAAGTTAATGATTAGTTTTTCCATCTCGTTAAAGAATGCTGTTGGTATTTGAATCGGGATTGCATTGAATTTGTAGAGTACTTTAGGTAGAACTGACATTTTCAAAATTTCACAAGTTTACCTACCCACAAGCATAGTATGTTTTTCCATTTATGTAGGTCTCTTTTGGTTTCCGGCAGTAGTGTTTTGTAGTTTTCTTTGTATAGGTCTTTCACATCCCTGGTTAGATTTATTCGTAAGTATTTTATATTTTTAGGGACTATTATAAATGGCATTGTTTTCCTGATTTCCTTTTCATAGTTTTCCTTATTGATGAGTAGGAATCCAACTGATTTTCGTACATTTATCTTGTATCCTGCTACTCTGCTGAATCTTTCTACTAGTTCCAGTAGTTTTTTGTGGAGTCTTTTGGGTTTTCTATGTAGAGTATAATGTCATCTGAAAATAGGGACAGTTTTACTTCTTCCTTACCAATCTGGATGCCCTTTATTTCTTTTTCTTGCCTTATTGCTCTAGCTAGAACTTCCAGCACAATGTTAAACAGGAGTGGTGATAAAGGGCATCCTTGTCTTGTTCCTGTTCTCAAGGGGAATGTTTTCAGCCTCTCTCCATTAAGAATAATGCTGGCTGTTTGTTGTGTATAGATGCCCTTTATTATGTTAAGGAATTTCCCTTCTATACCTATTGAGAGTTTTTATCAGGAATGGGTGTTGGACTTTGTCAAATGCCTTTTCTGCAT
>NW_004444104.1:2279279-2297102 GCF_000243295.1 Trichechus manatus latirostris
TTTTGTCGATTTTTTCTATTGTCTATTTCATGTATTTCTGCTCTTTATTATTCCTTTCTTCTGGTGGCCGCAGGCTTCTTTTGCTGTTCTCTATTTGTTCAAGTTGTGTAGCTAATGTTTTGATTTTGTCTCTTTCTTTTTTTTGATGTGTGTATCTATTGCTACAAATTGACCTCTGAGCACTGCCTTTGCTGTGTCCCAAAGGCTTTAGTATGACGTGTTTTCATTCTCATTTGATTCTAGGAATTTGTTGATTCCATCTTTGATTTCTTCTATTACCCAGTGGTTTTTAATCAGAGTGTTATTCAGTTTCCATGTATTTGATTTTTTTTTCCCTTGCTCTTCCTGTTATTAATTTCTACTTTGATGGTATTGTTATCAGAGAAGATACTTTGTATTATCTCAGTGTTTTGGATTTTGTTGAGGGTTGCTCTGTGGTCTAAGATGTGATCTATTCTGGAGAACGTTCCATGTGTGTTGGAAAAGAATGTTTTCGTTATTGCTGTCGGGTGGAATGTTCTACATATGTCTATGAGATCAAGTTGGTTGATTGTGGCCTTTAGATCTTCTGTCTTTGTTGAGTTTCATTCTAGACGTTCTGTCCTTTACCGAGAGTGGTGTGTTGAAGTCTCCTACTATTATTATGAAAATGTCAGTTTTTCTTTTCAGTGCTGTTAGAGTTTATTTTATGTATTTTCCAGCCTTGTCACTGGGTGCATAGATATTTATTACGGTTATGTTTTCATGGTGGATTGTCCCTTTAATCATTACATAATGCCCTTCTTTGTCTTTTATGGTGGATTTTGTTGTAAAGTCTATTTTATCTGAGATTAGTATTGCCACTCCTGCTCTTTTTTTGGTAGCTGTTGGCTTGATATATACTTTTTCCATCCTAAGGTGTGTCTTTTGTAGACAGCATGTTGATGGGTCCCATTTTTTTATCCATTCTTTCACTCTCTGTCTGTTTATTGGTGCATTCAGGCCATTTGCATTCAGTGTGGTTATTGATAGGTGTGAGTTTATTGCTGTCATTTTGTAGTACTTTTTTTGTGGCACTTAAATTTTCTTTGTTTCTCTTACTCTCCTGTGCTGAATTCCTTTTGGTTGCAGATTTTTTTTCGTTTCTTTCATTTTTGTAGATTTTGTGTTTACTGAGACTTTATGTTTTTCTTCTTCATTTTGATGAGTAGGTTTGTTAACTTTCTTTGTGGTTACATTGAAATTTACCCCTATCTTCCTAAGTTTGAACCAGTCTTTTATTACTTGGTATCGCCCTGACTTCCTCTCCATTTGAAACTTCTATACGTACACCATTTATTCCCTCTTTTATTGTTCTGATGTTGTTGTCATTTACAGATTAACATCTCTGGTTCCCTGTTGTAAATCTCTTAGTTTTGTTTTATCCTTGGGAATTCATTACCTAGGTTGGTATCTGGCCGATATGGTCTTGCATCCTAGATTCAGGTTGTTGTCTGATGTTGTTGGTTCTCAAACTGAAGGATTCCCTTCAATAATTCTTGTAAATTTGGTTTGGTTTTTACATTTTCCTTAATTTCTGTTTATCTGAAAATGTCTTAATTTCACCATCATATCTGAGTGAGAGTTTTGCAATTTTTTGTTTGTAAATTTTTTTCTTTCAAGGTTTTATATGTCAACCCACTGCCTTCTTGCCTGAATGGTTTCTGCCAAGTAATCAAAGGTTAATCCTATTGTTTCCCCTCCGTATGTGACTTTTCTTTTCTTTTTTTTTTTTTTTTTGAGCTGCTCTCAGGATTCTTTCTCTGTCTTTCATTTCAGTGAGTGTCATTAAAATACGTCTTCGTGATTTTCTTTTGGGGTCTATCCTATATGGCATTCATTGAGCTTCTTGGATGTTCAGCTTTTCATCTTTCATGATATTAGGGAAGTTTTCTGTCAGCAAATCTTCAATGATCCTCTCTGTGTCTTCTGTTTTGGAACTGTTCTGGAACTCCAATCACATAAAATTTTTTGCTTTTGATTGTATCCCACATTGTTCTCAGGGTTTCTTCATTCTTTTCTCTGACTTTTCCTCAAAGTGGTATCCAAGGTTTTGTCTTCAATTTCACTGATCCTGTCTTCCACTGTTTCAAACTTGCTCCTCAAATCTTCTGACACTGTCCATTTCTGAAATCTTGTTGTTTACCCTTTGGATATCTAATTGCTGTTTTTGTATGATTTCTAGCATGTGTTTTTTTTATATTTTGTTATGTATTATTTTCCTGAATTCTTCCATTGTTTTGTCTGTCTTTTCCATGATTCTGTGTATTTTTTATTTATTTTTGTCTGCATTTTCATTCATCCCTTGAAGATCCATGAATATTAGAGTTTTGAATTCCCCATCAGGTAGTTCCAGAGCCTTTTTTTCTACTGGAAGGTTATCTCGTGTTTTATTATGGAAGTTTACTGGACCCACCCTGTCCTGTTTTTTTTTTTTAATATGTTTTGATATTGTCTGCTGTCTTCAGGACATTCAGTAATTATTTTCTTCATTTACTGATTGTAGACTTGCTTGTTTTGTCCTGCTTTTTTAATTTGGTTATGTTTAGGTAGGTGGACCAGGCGTTCTTTGTTGTTTACTCGTCCATGAGCATACTTCTCACTACCTTGTCCAGGTGGTCAGGGCCAGTCTCTCAGCTATGGAGCAGCAGGACAGGTCCAGCGGAGGGGGACAGGTGAGGATGGGTCATTTGCGGCATGTACTGGGGTTGATGGGGTGGGTTTGGGGGGCAGTGCATGGTGGGGTCCAGTGGTCTGCACCTGTGCCACTTGGGGGTGTGGTGCTCAGTGTGTAATGCAGACAGGCAGGAGGGAAGGGGGAGAATCTGATGTGTGAAATAGATGTGGGAAAGAAGAGAGAGAATCAGAAGCCAAAAAAAAAAAAAAAAGATGCTGAGGGTGCATGTTGTTGGAGTTGCACAGACCCGGGGAAGCTGTGTGCTGGTGGCTTTTTAGCTGGGCAGTGCGGCACAGCCCATCAAGAAGGGGCAGAGACAGTACATGCACCTAGGTGGGCAAGAGAAAGGAAAGGAAGGAAGGGAGAGAGAAATAAGAAACTGGAAAAAAAATAGAAATTCAAGCATGGCCAGGTGATTGGAAGAAAGGAGAAGAAGGTAGAGAGAGATAAGAAACCAAGAAAAAAAATAATGGTGGTTGGGAGGAAGTAACGGAAGGAAGGTACAGACAGACAAGAAACTGAGAAAAAAGGAAAAAAAGGCCCTGAGGGAGCCCACTGGCTTGGCGCCATGGGCCAGGGAAGTGGCTCCCAGCTGAGCCGCACTGCACAGCTGGTCAAGAAGGTGCAGAGATGGCACCTGGTGCCAAGTGTTCAGGAGAAAGGAAAGAAGGATGGTACAGTGAGACAAGAAACCAAGAAAAGAAAAGGAAAAAAAATACCCCGAGGGAGCCCACTGGCGTGGCAGTGCAGGCTGGGGAAAGGGCTCCCCAGCTGGTCAGCACTATACAGCCCATATAGAAGGAGTGGAGATGGCACATGGCACCAGGTGTTTGGGAGAAGAGAAAGGAAGGAAGGTAGAGAGAGACAAGAAACAGAGAAAGGGAAAAAACAAAAAAAGCCCCAAAGGAGCCCACCAGCTTGGTGGCACAGATTGGGGAAACAGCTCTCCAGATGAGGAGTGCTGCAAAGCCTGTCAAGAAGGAGCAGAGATGGCACATGGCACCAGGTGTTCAGGAGAAAAGAAAGGAAGGAAGGTAGAGAGAGACAAGAAACCAAGAAATGAAGGGAAAAAAAAAATGCTCCCAGGGAGCCCACTGGTGTGGTGGTGTAGACTGGGTAAGGGGCTCCCCAGCTGAACATAACTGCACAGCCCATTAAGAAGGAGCAAAGATGGCACATGGCACCAGGTTTTCAGGAGAAAGGAATGGAAGGCAGGTAGAAAGAGACAATAAACTGAGAAAAGAGGGAGGAAAAAAAAAAAAAGCCATGAGGGAGCTCACCAGCTTGGCAGTACAGCCCGGGAAGTGGTTCCCTAGCAAAGTCGCACTGCTCAGCCCATCACGAAGGAATGGAGATGGCATACAGTGCCAGATGTTCTGCAGAAACGAAAGGATGGAGGTGAGAGAGCCAGAAGAAACCAAAAGAAGCCAAAAGAGCAACAACAGTAACAAAAAAATGGCACTGAAGGAGCCAGCCAGTGGGCACAGGGCAAATCCAAGTGGCAAGGAACCAGCGTCTCCCGAGCCGAAGGTCTGCGGCCCACCGGAAAGTGGAAAAGGCTGTGCAAAGGAAGAAGGGTGAAGGGTGGGAAAGCGTGTATCCCTAGTTATCAAGTGCTCTGTATCCTGTTGAGATCTCCGTGAAGTTGCCTTCCTGTACTCCCTGTCCACCATTCTTGGTGGCTGAGGGGACCAAGATGGCAAATCCATGCCATGTAAGCTGATGGGGACCTCCACGCTGTAGCTCTTCTCATTCTCTGTTCTCTGTCAGTTTCTTATTCCATTCGGTGCTTGGTTCTTTATCCCTTCATTTGACACTTAGGGTTCCACAATTGACATTCGTATCTGTTTTACTTAGGTTTTCGGGTTTTTGCTGTGGAAGGATGGCGTGGTGCTTCTATCTATAGTGCCATGTTGGCTCTGCCCTAAAATGTATTTAATAAGTATACATTGATCTTAAATTTGAACAAATGCAGTTCCTTAATCATCAGACAGCATCTTTTCTCAAATAATAATGTACTATTTTTTCCTCCTGTGTAAATCGTCACATTCTTACACCACTCACCATATACCCATTGCCATAAAGTCGATTTCGACTCACAGCGACCGTAAAGGACCCTAGAGAGTAGAACTGCCCCTTAGGATTTCCAAGGTTGTAAATCTTTACAGAAGCCAACCGCCACCAAAGGCATAGCAAGGGTAATGATCACCCAAGAGCAATCTCTAATACCACTCCCCCCAATTTCAAGATAAATAGACAATGATAGTGGTGATGCGTCAGCCAAAACGCCTTCCCACCTCTTGTCTGGCTGCCTCAGTAAGGCGTCTTTCATATTTTTAGTGCCTTGGAATTTCATTCTGTGCACGTCTGATACCCCTGTGGACTTGGGTCCTGTGGAAAGTGCCCCATTCTGCACCCCTCCTCACTATGCCTCTGATCACACAGTCTGCCTTGACCCATGGAGACTCTCAAATACCAAAGTATAGTTTTAAGTTGCTGAATAATCTCTCACAGCTGGCGATGGTTAGTATTATCTGAATAGCAATGCACAAAAAATGAATTGCAAAAATTTAGGTTACCAAATTCGGTTGTTAGACTACTGTTTTGACTTTTACTTGTGTTGGTGTCTACTGTGCTCGAGTAAGGACATACTAGGTTAACAGAAACTGCTCGTGGCACCCCCCTGGCACCCAGGTCACTTGCCATACATACCATACCTTAGATACTCTTCTTGACTGCTAAATTTTTCTCTTGTGGAGTGGCTGGTGGGTTCGAACTGCCAACCTTTTGGTTAGCTGCCAAGCTGCTTAACGAGTGTGCCACCAGGGCTCCTCACTCACCATATACTGCCTCTTAACTGTTCATGTGTATGTGTTATCTTTGCCACTAGATATATGTAAGCTACTAAAGAATAAAAACCATCCTTACTACTTCTTTGTAACCTCCAAAGTAGCAAGCACATTGTAATACTGCATTTATATCTGCTCTGCTCGGCACTTGGGCAGAGATGAGATAAAGAATCTCATCTCATCTTTCATGTAGGTCTCCCAGAGAGTTCCTGAAGCTTCAAGAACACTCTCCCTGCTTCCAGGAATCAGTGGTCTTCTAGGCAATTTTTCTGTTCCAGAAAATGCCCCTTTAAGGAATGTTAACAAGGACCTATGGCCTTTAATAAGGGGCCCTGGTGGCTCAATGGTTAAGCACTCGGCTGCCAACCGAAAGGTTGGCGGTTCAAACTCACTAGCTGCTCCATGGGAGAAAGATGTGGCAGTCCTTTTCGTAAAGATTTATAGCCTAGGAAACCCTATGAGGCACTGCAACTCTGTCCTATAAGGTCACTCTGACTGGGAATCGACTTGACGGCACACATCAACAATAACAGGACCTTTAATATGGAGTCTCTGGGTGGTGCGATCGGTTAAGCACTCCACTACTAGCTGAAGGGCCGGTAGTTCGAACCCACCCAGAGGGACCTTGGAAGACAGGCCTGGCGATCTGCTTCTTGAAAGGTCACAGCCTTGAAAACCCAATAGATTAGTTCTACTCTGCACACACGGGGTCCCCATGAGTCATAATCCGACTTGACAGAAACTAACAACAGTAACAGGACCTTTCCCATACAAAATTTTTTTTACATACGTTGTTATGAGACCTTAATTGCTCACCCCATTCTGTGACAGCACACTCCTCCTTTCCACCCAATTCCCCATGACCATTCAACCAGCTCCTAACTCTCTCTGCCTTCCCATCTCACCTCTGGACAGAAGCTGCCCTTTTGGTCTCTTGTATCTACTTGACTAAGAGGCACACTCTTCACGAGTATCACTTTATGTCCCACAGTCCAGTCCAATCCCTGTCTGAAAAGTTGGCCTCGGAAATTGTTTTAGTTCTGGGCAGATAGAGAGTCCAGGGGCCATGTCTTCTGGGGCGCCTCCAGTCTCAGTCAGACCACTAAGTCTGGTCTTCTTACTAGAATTTGAGTTCTCCACCCCATCCTTCTACTGCTCCATCAGGGACCCTCTGTTGTGTTCCCTGTCAGGACGTTCACTGGTGGTAGCCAGGCACAATCTAGTTCTTCTGGTCTCAGGCTGATGAAGTCTCTGGTTTACGTGGCCCATTCTGTCTCTTGGGCTAATACTTTCCTTGTATGTTTGGTGTTCTTCATTCTCCTTTACTCCAAGTGGTTGGGACCAATTGATGCATCTCATATGGCCGCCTGCAAGCTTTTAAGACCCCAGACGTCAATCACCAAAGTAGGATGCAGAACATTTTCTTAATAAGCTTTGTTATGCCAATTGACCTGAAAGCATGGTCCCCAGACGCCCATCCCTGCTACTCTGTCTCTCAAAGTATTTGATTGTATTCAGGAAACTTCTTAGCTTTGGTTTAGTCCAGTTGTGCCGACCTCCCCTGTAGTGTGTGCTGTCCTTCCCTTCACCTAAGATGATTCTTATCTACTATTTAGTTAGTGAATAACACTCACCCTCCCTCCCCACCCCCATAACCATCAAAGAATGTTTTCTTCTGTGTTTAAACCTTTTCTTGAGTTCTTATAATAGTGGTCTTATACAGTGTTTGTCCTTCTGTGACTGACTAAATTCACTCAGCATAATAAGTTCCAGCTTCCACCATGTTGTACGATGTTTCACAGCTTCGTCGTTGTTCTTTATCGTCGCGTAATATTCCATTGTGTGGATATACCATAATTTGAGTAACAGGACCTTTAATATGCTGACAGCAGGGCCAAGTGTCCAAGGCTGAGAAGACTATTTCATAAAACATTGTCGGGATATCTGTCCTCATGACCAGGTTGCAGGACTAAGATTCCACGGCACACCGATAAGGTAATATAAATAGAATCTTCAATAAATCACCTTTCTGTGTTTCCCTCTTTTCATGCATTAAGAATCTTAACCGAATAATCTGATTCCATGTCTGAGGACGAAGAGGTCAAGGAAGTGAGGGTGTTTTGACACTTATTTGTACATTCCAGGTTCCCAGTCCTCCAAATCTAGATCATCCTGTGAGATGCAGACTGATGTCTACATTCATCAAATTCACGGATAGCACCCGAATGACCTATTTCCTACTATTTTGTAGAAACAGCTTACATACTGCTTTTGAAAACAGAGTTTATAGCCAATATGAAACTTAGCGAAAGTAGCTTGGCCCTGCTGAGTTCCTGGGAAAACTAAGAACTTCAAATCACTTCATTGCAGCCTCTCAAATCATTCAAAATCAGAACCACTTCTCTGTGCTTCTCTCACCTGGAATTAACGGTTCATTGTCCTCCCCACTGCCACATGGGCAGATGAAGTAAAATGTCTTCAGAACAAAGCACAAGGAAATCTTATTCTAAAATAGTGTTTGTGAAAAATGAAATAGTCTTTTGGTAATACCTGGGCTTTCATCAATAACTTTTTCATATAAATCCCATCCTAAAAGGCAATCAATCTTACAGGTCTCCTTTTGGTTGCAGATGAATGACTGAAAACTGACTTTGACATTTAATTTCTTTTCTATCTACTGGAAGTTTTCTGTGTGGTTTCCTGGGCTGATGAGCTGGAGGAGCTTTATTCAGAATTCCCTAAGAGCTGAAAGATTGCATCAGAAGCCAAATGGAGTGATTTCAACTAAAACCAGCTTTTGACATCATATTCCATGCCTTTCATTACTTGCTAAAGCAGAGCAGCATAGGTGCTCTTGGCAGAAGACATGATTCTTTAACTAATGTCAAGCTCAACCCCCTTGGAAAAATAGAGGTTTCACAGCCCAGAGTCTGGCTCCTCAAGTTTAAATGCAGCCCAAGGTCGTGTGAACAGCGATGTGCTTTCCCAATTGTGGAGGGAGGGAGGTAAGGAAGGAGAAGAAAGATGCCTCTAAGTCACCACACAAGTGCTGCTAAGCTTTCATAGGTACATCATCAGAAAAGGTTTAGGGCTCTGAACGGTTTGTAATTGTCTATACTAACAGAATTTCCACCCACTTACCCACCAGAGGAGCAAGGCCATTCTAACTGCAGAAGAACCAGCTCTTAAATCAATAGCATCAAAACCAAATAACCAGTCATACAGGAGTGGAAAACAACTGAAAATGCCTGGACTTTGCTGAGCTGAATTAGAAAATCTAAAAATATTACAGGGGCTCTGACTCTAAACCAGGTGTCTGGGACTCTGGAAACTGGCAGTATTTATGCAAGCTGGGTTTTATCTATAGGCTCTTGTTCACCTCCAGAGGCCCTTCAGTAGTTCCCCCGATGCCCAGGAGGCAGCCCACGGGTACTCAGGGTCAAGGACTATCCAGACAACTCTAACAAAGCACTCCTCATTTCTTTTCCCTTCTCCCGTCCTGCTCACAGTCCATGGGTAACTAACTCCATGTCCACCAGACACCAGGGTTTGTCACAAGTTCCTGCAAGGTCCTGTTGAACACCTCAGTCTCCGCCATGCATCACCACAACCAATAAACAGAAGCCGAAGATGCCAAAACCTCACCAGACTTCTGAGCTTTTACTATCAGTCCTCTCTCTTCCTAGAGCCAGAGATGAGTCCAGGAGCTGGGCCACAAGACAAATTACAATGACAATACTGTGGATTTTCCTTCCATGGACTGAGATTTTGTACTGGGCTGTCATGGATTGAATTATGTCCTGCAAAAAACGCGTGTATCAATTTGGCTGGGCCATGATTCCCAGTATTATGTGGTTGTCCTCCATTTTGTGATTGTAATTTTACGTTAAAGAGGATTAGGGTGGGATTGTAACACCCTTACTAAGGTCACATCTCTGATCCAATGTAAAGGGAGTTTCCCTGGGGTGTGGCCTGTACCACCTTTTATCTCTCAAGAGATAAAAAGGGAAGCAAGCAGAGAGCTGGGGACCTCATACCACCACGAAAGCAGTGCCGGGAGCATAGCGCATCCTTTGGACCTGAGGTTCCTGAGCTGAGATGCTCCCAGACCAAGGGAAGACTGATGCATCACAAGGACCTTTCTCCAGAGCAGGTAGAGAGATAAAGCCTTCCCCTGGAGCTGATGCCTTGAATTTGGACTTGTAGCCTACTAGACTGTGAGAGAATAAATTTCTTTGTTAAAAGCCATCCACTTGTGGTATTTCTGTTAGAGCAGCACTAGATGACTAAGACATGGGCCAACATTTTTATGCCTGGTAACTTCTTCCTTCCAAGGAGTTTCCTCCTTCTGACCTACAAACAGACTTCCTTTTGGTCTGCCGACCAGTTAATAACCAGACATGCCCAAACATGTTGAATCTAGTGACTGACACAATTTAGGCCCAGCTGGAACCCCTACCACACTTGTAGTGTGTTCCTTTGTCCTTATGTAAAAACACATGCACATCAATTAGCATTTAAGAATACAGAAATAAAACGAGACTAATGGGATACAACAGACCAGGGACAAGGACTAGAAGGCAGCAAGGGACAGAAAAGCTGGTAATAGGGAACCCAAGATTGAGAAGGGACAGTATTGACATGTTGTGGGGTTGTTAACCATTGTCATAAAACAACACGCGTACTAACTGTTTAATGAGAAACTATTTGTTCTGTAAACCTTCATCTAAAGCACAAGAAAAAAAGAATACAGAAATAATTTGAAATGTGTTACTTTGTGGTCATCACAATTCAATACATTGTTGATAAAATTGATCTACATCTCTATTTAGGAAACTCTCTATACTAATGTCAATAATAATTAGACAGAAACCAGAATCCAAAACATTATTGTGACACTTCTAACGTACTTCTGGTAAGATATGTAATTTGTGCTGTTTCTGTTGCGGTGGTAATTATGTGGATTCATCCATATTTCCACACCCTATTCTTTCTGTCAATATGAGAACCCCTTTGTCAGGGGGTAGGGATGAGACCATTAGCCAAAGAACAGAGAAAAGCCCTTTAGTCTACAGACATGAGCTATAACTGCAGAGCACTACATTTTAATTCAATAAAATCACCACATAAGTACTTAAAAAACCAAAGTGAAGTAAGTCCTAAAACCATAAAATGTCAGAGCCAGAGGGATCTTGTACAGCATCTAGACAGGATCCGCAACCTTGGCTGCACATTAGGATCACCTGGGGAAACATCTCAACCTCAGGTCACACCAGACCAATTACACTAGAATCTCTGCATGGTCTCCGTGTCAGTATGTGCAGCCGAGTTTGAGAACCAGGGCTCTAGTCCAGTGGTTCTCAAGCTCACTGGTTCCTAAGAATCACCTGGGGGCTTTATAAAAATAAACCTTCAGGACTTATTCAGACTCATTTAGGTGTGAAATCTGTTGGGGGAAATTATAATTAAAAACAAAATCTGTTCCCAACCCAGGAAACCTCTCCACAAGATGGAAGAGAACAAAAACAATTTTGTTATTGAATAAGCATTAAACCAGAATGTGATTCACCACAGGCAATGGGCTAAAGAGATCACAAAGACAGAAAGGAACCTGACCCTTTTTGTAGACAAGTTCATACATGTTTCAACACAAATGATAATTAAAACCAGTTGCCTTTGAGTAGATTCCAACTCATGGCAATCCTGTGTGTGTTAGAGTAGAACTCTGCTCCATAGGGTTTTCAATGGCTGATTTTTGGAAACAGATCCTAAACCTAACCTAACCTATTGCTGTCGAGATGATTCCAACTCATAATGACCCTGTAGGACTGAGAAGAACTGCCCCATGGGGTTCCCAAGGAGTGGCTGGTGGATTCGAACTGCTGACCTTTTGGTTAGCAGCCAAGCTCTTAACCACTGCACCACCAGGGCTCCAGAAGCAGATCACTAGACCTTTTTTCAAGGTGCCTCTGGGTGAACTGGAACCTCCAACCTTTTGGTTAGCAGCTGTTTGCACCACCCAGGGACTCCAAATGATAATTAGTCCTCCAATAAACAAAAAAAACAAAAAAACAAAAAAACAACCAAACTCGATGCCACTGAGTCGACTCCAATGCATAGTGACCCTATAGGACAGGGTAGAACTGAAAAGCACCAATTCTTACATATAATGCATCCTAAATTTATCTCGTAACTAGGGTAGCCACCTATGTTCCTTAATTGCCTTTATCAAAAAAGAAAAATAAACTTTTCATATCTTTAAGACAGGAGGTAGCTTTGTAACTTCGAGCAGGGTGCCCTTAGAAGTTAGGCTCCTACCCTCCCACAGGCACAAGGAGACTGAGTAGCTATCTTTCCTGATGACTGCATTTCAAAGGGATGGTGCCATGTCCTTCTGCGTTGTAAAACTGACACAAGTTGCTGAGTTGAGTTCAATTCAGAGTAGGCCCCATGTGTATCAGAGTAGAACAGTGCTCCACAGGGTTTTCAATGGCTGTGACCTTTAGGAAGTAGATCATCAGGACTTTATTCCAAGGCACCTCTGGGTAGAGTCCAGCTGCCCACCTTTTGGTTAGTAGCTGAGCTCTTAACAATTTGTGCCACCGAGGGACTCTAATAAAACTGGGAAAAAGCTTGTTTAGCCTTTCAAAAGTATTTATATATACTTCAAAAGAGGCAAAGAAAGAATTTACAGTTACAAGTTTTTAAAGTAAAAGCTCTAAGAAAAGAAAAAATAGTATCTTTCCCTCTTTGTATCAGGGTAAATTAATATTTGTTAATACCCTTACAAATCCAAGAATCTGGATTTTTAAAGCTCCCCAGGAAATTATAATGATCTATCAGGTTTGGGAACTATTGATCCAGTCCAGTTCCTACACTGTCAAGGCCACAGAAAGATTAACTATATTCCCAAGCAAATGCAGTTAGCAAACGAGAAAGCCAGGACTAGAATCCAGGTCTATAGATTCTCAATTCAGCATTAATGAAGAAATTAATAAATATCTCTCTTCTGCTGGAAAGAAATACACTTTAGGGTACACAAACATCAAAATCATGGTTTTTTTTCCTATTTCATCAGAAATGGATGAACACATCTAGAAATAAACTTCAGCTGCAAAATGAGTGTTTTAAGTTATTTGATAGGAAAACTTTCCTCACTGCAAGAGTGAATCACTGAAATCAAGTGTGATCAAGGGGGATTGTGGGATCTCCTTTTAAAACGATGCTTTTAAACCATATTGTTCACTTTCTCCAAGAGAATTGAGATGTGCAATGGAAACAGAACAGAAATAACAAGAATGCTGACACACTGTGAAAATTGTAACCAATGGCACTGAACAAGTTGTATAAGAATTGTTGAAGGGGACCCTAATTTGTCGTGTAGATGATCACCTAAAACACAATATTATTTTAAAAAACGAAAGAAATGACACAAGAATTAAGATGTGGAGGCGTCCACTGCATGCCAGTTACTGTAGCAGTGGCTGTGAGAGACATAAAAGAAATCAAAGACACAAAGCATCAACGAACATAGATGCTAGCTGAGGAGAAACGAGGCAATCAAAGGACTGTAAGATCAAGACTACAAATGCTTTATCCCTTTGGAGAAAAGAGAATGTGAGGTGGGCTGCGGTATTCAGAGAATGCTTCACAGAAGAAGCAAGTCTCAAAAGGAGCACATAAAGTTGAAGATGATGTCACCTAACTCCCCACCGCCCCCACCCAGCCCCAGCAGTAGAGAATATTCACTATTTCTGTTTTGTTATAGACTTTTTGTTGGAATTTTTGTGTTTCATTATAAATTTTCTGTTTCTTTTTCTTAGTGCTGATTATAGTTGGAATTTTTTTTTATTGTGCTTTAGATGAAGGTTTACAGAGCAAATTAGTTTCTCATTATACAATTAATACACATATTGTTTTGTGACATTGGTTGCCAACCCCACGACATGTCAACATTCTCCCCTTCTCAACCTTGGGTTCCCCATTTCCATTTGTCCAACTATCCTGTCTCCTCCTGCCTTCCTGTCCTTGCCCCTGGGCTGGTAAGCCCGTTTAGTCTCATACACATGGTTGAGCTACGTGTATTATTGTTTTATGGGCCATGACATGTCGTGGTCAAGTTGTGCTGACTTCCCCAGTATTGCGTACTGTCTTACCCTTCACCAAAGTTACCACTCATCCATTGTCTATTTAGTGTTTTTCCCTCCATCCTCTCCCCTTCCTTGTAACCATCAGAGATTGTTTCTTTTTGTGTGGAAACCTTTTCATGAGTTTTTCTAATAGTACTCTCATACAGTATTTGTTTTTTTGTGATTGACTTATTTCACTCAGCATAATGCCCTCCAGATTCATCCACGTGGTGAAACATTTCACAGATTCATCATTGTTCTTTATTGTTGCATAGTATTCCATTGTGTGTATGGACCATAGTCTGTTTATCCATTTATCTGCTGACAGGCACTTAGGTTGTTTCCATCTTTTTGCTATTGTGAACAATGCTGCAATGAACATGGGTGTGCATATGTCTATTCATGTGACGGCTCTTATTTCTCTAGGAGTGGGATTGCTGGATCATATGGTATTTCTATTTCTAGCTCTTTAAGGAAGCACCATATCATTTTCCAAAATGTTTGTACCATTTTACATTCTCACCAGCAGTGCATAAGAGTTCCAATCTCCCCAAAGCTTCTACAACATTTGTTATTTTCTGTGTTTTTGATTCGTGCCAGTAACGTCAAGGTGAGATGGTATTTCATTGTAGTTTTGATTTGTATTTCTCTAATGGCTAGTGATCACAAGTATTTCCTCATGTGTCTGTTAGCTGCCTGAATGTCTTCTTTGGTGAAGTGTCTGTTTATGTTCTTTGCCATTTTTTTAATTGAATTATTTCTCTTTTTGCTGTAGAGGTGTTGGATTTTCGTAAAGATTTTATAGACTAGACATTTGTCGGATTTGTCACAGCCAAAGATTTTTTCCCAGTCTGTAGGTTTTCTTTTTAGTCTTTTGGTGAAGTCTTCTGTGAGGAATAAGTGCTTAATTTTTAGAAGACCCCAGTTATCTAGTTTATCTTCTGGTGTTTGTATATTGTTAGTTATGGTGTATATTCTATTTATGCCATGTATTAGGGCCTCTAGCGTTGACCTTATTTTTACTTCTAGGATCTGTATAGATTTAGGTTTTATATTTAAGTCTTTTATCCATTTTGACTTAGTTTTTGTGTAATGTGTGAGGTATGGGTCTTGTTTCATTTTTTTACAGATAGACATCCAGTTTTGCCAGGACCATTTGTTAAAAAGACTGTCTTTTCCCCATTTAATGGACTTTGGGCCTTTGTCAAAGATCAGGTGACCGTAGGTGGGTGGATTTACATCTGGGTTCTTGAATCTGTTCCATTGCTCAATGTATCTTGTACCAGTACCAGGCTGTTTTGACTACCATAGCTGTATAGTAGGTTCTGAGGTCAGGTAGTGTGAGGCCTCCTACTTTGTCCCTCTTCAATAGTGCTTTATTTATCCAGGGCCTCTCTCCTTTCCATATAAAGTTAATGATTAGGTTTTTTATCTCATTAAAGGATGCTGTTGGTATTTGGATCAGGATTGCATTGTATTTGTAGATTGCTTTGGGTAGAATTGCCATTTTCACAATGTTGAGTCTGCCTATCCATGAGCACGGTCTGTTTTTCCATTTATATAGGTCTCGTTTGTTTTCCTGCAGTCGTATTTTGTAGTTTTCTTTGTATACATGTTTTACATCCCTGGTTAGATTTACTCCTAAGTATTTTATTTTTTTTTTAGGGGCTATTATAAATGGTGTTGCTTTCCTTATTTCCTTTTTGTAGTTCTCTTTATTGATGTATAGGAATCCAACTGATTTTTGTACGTTTATCTTGTATCCTGCTAGTTTGCTGAATTGTTCTATTAGTTGCAGTAGCTTTCTTGCAGAGTCTTTTGGGTCCTCTATGCATTGTATCATATCATCTGCAAATAGGGATCATTTTACTTCTTCCTTACCAATTTGGATGCCCTTTATTTCTTTTTCTTGCCTTATGCTCTAGCTAGGACTTCCAGCACAATGTTAAATAGGACTGGTGATAAAGGGCATCCTTGTCTTATTTCTGTTCTCAGGGGGAATATTTTTAGCCTCTCTCTGTTTAGAATGATGTTGGCTGTTGGTTTTGTATAGATGTCCTTTATTATGTTGAGGAATTTTTCTTCAATATCTATTTGATTGAGAGTTTTTCTCAGGAATGGGTGTTGGACTTTATTGAATGCCTTTTCCGCATAAATTGAAATGATCATGTGATTCTTTTGTTTTATTTATGTTGTGGATTACGTTGATTTTCTAATGTTGAAACATCCTTGCATACCCAGTGTGAATCCTATAGGTCATGGTGTATTTTTTTTTTTTTTTTTTGATATGGTGCTGAATTTTATTTGCTAGAATTTTGTAGAGAATTTTTGAATCTATATATTGATGGGAGATATTGGTCTGTAATTTTCTTTTTTTGTGGTTTGTTTGCCTGGTTTTGGCATCAGGGTTATGCTGGCTTCCTAGAATAAATTGGGCAATACCCTTCTTTTTCCATGTTCTGAAACAGTCTGAATGGTACTGCTGTGAGCTCTTCTCTGAACGTTCAGTAGAATTCTCCAGGGAAGCCATCTGGGCCTGGGGTATTTTGTTGTTGTTGTTGTCATAGGGAGTTTTTCAATTACCTTTTCAATCTCTTCTCTTGCTATGGGTCTGTTCAAATTTTCAACTTCAGTTTGTGTTGGTTTAGGTAGGTAGCGTATTTCTAGAAATTTGTCCATTTCCTCTAAGTTTTTAAATTTCTTAGAGTATACTTTTTCATAGTACTCTGTTATGATCTTTTCATTTCACTTGAGTCTGTTGTGATGTTCTCCATTTCATTTCTTATTTGGGTTATTTGCTTCCTCTCCTGTTTTTATCAGTTTGGCCAATGGTTTGTCGATTTTGTTGATCCTTTCGAAGAATCAACTTTTGGTTTTGTTGATTCTACTGTTTTTCTATTCTCTATTTCATTTATTTCTGCTCCGATCTTTATGATTTCCTTTCTTCAGGCAGCTGTGGGCTTCTCTATTTGTTCAAGTTGTATAGCTAAGGTTTTGATTCTGTCCCTTTCTTCTTTTCTTTTTAATTGAACTTTAGACGAAGATTTACAGAACAAACTAGCTTCTCATTAAACAGGTAGTACATATACTGTTTTACGACATTGATTAACAACCCCATGACATGTCAGTACTCTCCCTTCTCAAACTTGGGTTCCCTATTACCAGCTTTCCTGTCCCATCCTGCCTTCTAGTCCTTGCCCCTGGGCTGGTATGTCCCTTTAGTCCCGTTTTGTCCTACGGATCTGTCTAATCTTTGGCTAAGAGGTGAACCTCCGGAGTGACTTCATTACTAGGCTAAAAGGGTGTCCGAGGGCCATACTCTCGGGGTTTTTCCAGTCTCTGTCAGGCCAGTGAGTCTGGTCTTTTTGTCTGAGTTAGAATTTTGTTCCACATTTTTCTCCTGCTCTGTCCAGGACCCTCTATTGTGATCCCTGTCAGAGCAGTCAGTGGTGGTAGCCAGGCACCATCTAGTTGTACTGGACTCAGTCTGATGGAGGCCACAGTAGTTGTGGTCTATTAGTCCTTTGGACTAATCTTTCCCTTGTGTCTTTAGTTTTCTTCATTTCTCTTGCTCCTGAAAGGGTGAGACCAGTGGAGTATCTTAGATGGCCTCTCACAGACTTTTAAGACCCCAGACGCTACTCACCAAAGTAGAATGTAGAACATTTTCTTTATAAACTATGTTATGCCAACTGAGCTAGATGTTCTCTGAGACCATGGTCCCCACAGCCCTCAGCCCAGCAATTCAGTCCCTAAGGGAGTTTGCATTTGTCCATGGAGCTTCCATGACCTTTCCTTGTACAAGTTGTGCTGGCTTCCACAGTATTGTGTACTGTCTTACCCTTCACCGAAGTTACCACTTATCTATTGTCTATTTAGTGTTTTACCATCCCACCCCTCCCCTCCCTCGTAACCATCAAAGATTTTTTCCTTTTGTGCGTAGACCTTTTCATGAGTTTTTATAGTAGTGATCTTATACAATATTTGTCCTTTTGTGATTGATTTATTTCACTCAGCATAATGCCCTCCAGATTCACCCATATTGTGAGAAGCTTCGCAGATTCATCATTCTTTATCCTTGCATGATATTCTGTTGTATGTGTGTATCACAGTTTGTTTATCCATTCATCTGTTGGTGGGCATCTAGGTT
>NW_004444104.1:2297450-2299997 GCF_000243295.1 Trichechus manatus latirostris
TGAATGTCTTCTTTGGTGTAGTGTCTGTTCATTTCCTTTGCCCATTTTTTTAATTGGATTATTTGTCTTTTTGTGGTAGAGGTGTTGGGTTTTTCCTGTAGATTTTAGAGATTAGACCTTTGTCGGATTTGTAATAGCCAAAATCTTTTTCTCAGTATGTACGTTCTCTTTACTCTTTTGGTAAAGTCTTTTGATGAGCGTGTTTAATTTTTAGAATACCCCAGTTATCTAGCTTATCTTCTAGAATTTGTATGCTGTTATGGTTTGTATACTGTTTATACCATGTATTAGGGTCTCTAGTGTTGATACTGTTTTTTCTTCTATGATCTTTACAGTGTTTGGTTTTAGACTTAGGACTTTGATCCATTTAGAATTAATTTTTGTGTATATTGTGAGGTATGGGTCCTGTTTCATTTTTTTGCAGATGGACATCCAATTTTGCCATCACCATTTGTTAAAAAGACTGTCTTTTCCCCCATTTGATGGAGTTTGGGCCTTTTCAAAGATCAGGTGACCATAGGTGGATGGATTTACTTCTGGGTTCTCAATTCTGTTCCATTGGTCAGCGTATCTGTCATTGTACCAGTACCAGGCTGTTTTGACTACTGCAGCTGTAGTAAGTTCTGAGGTCAGGTAGTGTGAGTCCTCCTACTTTATTCTTCCTCTTCAATAATGCTTTACTTATCTGAGGCCTCCTCCCTTTCCATATACAGTTTATGAATGTTTTTTCCTTCTCTCTAAAGTATGTTGCTGGTATTTGGATCCGGATTGCATTGTATTTGTAAATTGCTTTGGGTAGAATTGTCATTTTCACAACGTTGAGTCTACTTATCCATGAGTATGGTATGTTTTTCCATTTATGTAGATCTCTTTTGGTTTCTTGCAGTAGTGTTTTGTATTTTTCTTTGTACAGTTCTTTTATATTCCTTTGTTAGATTTATTCCTGGTTAGATTTATTCCTAAGTATTTTATTTTTTTAGGGGCTATTATAAATGGTATTGCTTTCCTGATTTCCTTTTCGTCATTCTCTTTGTTGGTGTATAGGAATCCAACTGATTTTTGTGTGTTTTTCTTGTATCCTGCTACTCTGCTGAATCTTTCTATTAGTTCCAGTAGATTTCTCGTGGAGTCTTTTGGGTTTTCCATATATAGTATCATATCATCTGCAAATAGTGACAGTTCTACCTCTTCATTACCAGCTTGGATGCCTTTATTTCCTTTTCTTGCCTTATAGCTCTAGCTAGGAATTCCAGCACAATGTTAAGTAGGAGTGGTGATAAAGGACATCCTTATCTCATTCCTGTTCTCCAGGGGAATGTTTTCAGCTTCTGTCCAATTAGAATAATGTTGGCCATTGGTTTTGCATATATGCCCTTTATTATGTTGAGAAATTTCCCTTCCATACCTATTTTATTGAGAGTCTTTATCAGGAAAGGGTGTTGAACTTTGTCGAATGCCTTTTCTGCATCGATTGAGATGATCATGTGAATCTTTTCCTTTATTTATGTGGTAGATTACGTTGATTGATTTTCTAATGTTGAACCATCCTTGCATAGCTGGTATGAATCCTACTTGGTTGTGGTGTATTGTTATTATTATTTTTTTGATACAATGCTGAATTCTATTGGCTAGAATTTTGTAGAGAATTTCTGCATCTATATTCATGAGAGATATTGGTCTGTAATTTTCTTTTTTTGTGACATCTTTGCCTGGTTTTGGTATCAGGGTTATGCTGGCTTCATACAATGAATTTGGAAGTAGCCCTTTTCTATGATCTGAAATAATTTGAGTAGTACTAGTGTAAGCTTTTCTCTGAATGTCTGGTAGAATTCTCCAGTGAAGCCATCTGGTCTGGGGCTTTTTGTTGTTGTTTTTGGGAGGTTTTCAATTACCTTTTCAATCTCTTCTCTTGTTATGGGTCTGTTCAGATTTTCAATATCAATTTGTGATAGTTTGGGTAGGTAATGTGTTTCTAGAATTTTGTCCATTTCCTCAAGCTTTTCAAATTTGTTATAGTTTTTTGTAATACTCTGTTATGATCCTTTTTATTTCAGTTGGATCTGTTGTAATGTCACCCATTCCATTTCTTATTTGGGTTATTTGCACCTTCTCCTGTTTTTCTTTTGTCATTTTGGCTAGAGGTTTGCCGATTTTGTTGATCCTTTCGAAGAACCAACTTTTGGTTTTGTTGATTCTTTCTATTGTTTTTCTATTCTCTATTTCGTTTATTTGCTCTGATCTTTATTATTTCCTTTCTTCTGGTGGCTGTAGGCTTCTTTTGCTGTTCCCTTTCTATTTGTTCTAGTTGTATAGCTAATGGTTTGATTCTGTCCCTTTCTTCTTTTTTGATGTATGCATTTACTGCTATAAATTGACCTCTAAGCACTGCCTTTGCTGTGTCCCAAAGGTTTTGGTATGATGTGTTTTCGTTCTCATTTGATTCTAGAATTTATTTCATTTTTGATTTCTTCTATTACTAGTGGTTTTTAAGCAAGGTGTTATTCAGTTTCCATGTATTTGATTTTTTTTCCCTTGCTCTTCCTGTTA
>NW_004444104.1:2306138-2335545 GCF_000243295.1 Trichechus manatus latirostris
CCATAGCTCTTAACCACTATGCCATCAAGGTTTCCATAATTATTGAAAGGTGTGAGTTTAGTGCTGTCATTTTGTAGTGATTTTTTTTTTTTTTTTTGGTGGTGCTGATGTTTTCTTTGTTCTTCTTATTCTTCTGTGCTGAATTCCTTTCGTTTGTTGTTGTTTTTCATTTCTTTCATTTTTGTAGACTTTGTGTTCACTGAGACTTTGTTTTTTATCTTTATTTTGATGAGTAGGTTTGTTAACTTTTTTGTCATTACCTTGAAATTTACCCCTATCTTCCTAAGTTCAAACCAGTCTATTATTACTTGATATTTCCTTGACTTCTCCATTTGAAAGTTTTATACTTACACCATTTATTCCCTTTTATTGTTCTGACATTGCTGTCATTTACAGGTTGACCTCTCTGGTTCCCTGTTGTAAATTTTGTAGTTTTGTTTTATCCTTGACAGCTCATTACCTAGGTTGGAGTCTGGCTGATGGTGTCCTGTTTCCCAGATTCATGTTGTTGTCTGATGTTGCTGGTTCTCTAACCAAAGGACACCCTTTAATAATTCTTTAAATTTGGTTTGGTTTTTACATATTCCCTTAATTTCTGTTTATCTGAAAATGTCCTAATTTTGCCATCATATTTGGGCAAGAGTTTTGCAAGATATATTATTCTTGGTTGACAGTTTTTTTTCTTTCACGATTTTACATATGTCATCCCATTACCTTCTTGCCTGAATGGTTTCTTCGAGTAATCAGAGCTTAATCCTATTGTTTCCCCTTTGTATGTGACTTTTCATTTTTCCTTAGCTGCCGTCAGGATTCTTTGTCTTTGATTTTGGTGAATATGATATGATATGTCTTGGTGACTTTCTTTTGGGGTCTGTCGTATATGCGGGTTCACTGAGTTTCTTTGTCAGCTTTTCACCTTTCATGACAGTAGGGAAGTTTTCTGCCAGCAAATCTTCAATGATTCTGTGTTTTCCGTTTTCTCCCCCTCTTCTGCAACTCCAATCACACGCAAATTTTTGCTCTTAATTGTATTCCACATCATTCTTAGGTTTTCTTCATTTTTTCTTAATTCTTTTCTCTGATTTTTCCTCAATGTGGTATCTAAGGATTTGTCTTCAATTTTGCTGATACTGTCTTCCACTGTTTCAAATTTGCTCCTAAAACCTTCTATTGCACTAAGCATTTCTGAAATCTTTTTGTTAATCTTTTGGATTTCTAATTGCTGTTTTTGTATTATTTCTAGTGTTTATTTACTTTGACATTTTGTTCCTCTATTATTTTCCTGAATTTTTCCATCGCTTTTTGTTTTCCCTGATTTTTGTTTGTATTTAAGATGATTTTATCTATTTTTTCCTTATTTTTGCCTGCTCCAAAGTACAAATAAATAGTTTTTTTTAATGCAGAGGTTGAGCAAATTAAGAAAAAAAATGGCACTGGGGGACTCGGCTAGTGGGACTGGCACAGAACTGGGGAGGCCAGGTCGGTGGCTCTCAAGTCATGCAATACTGCCCATTGAGAAGGGGCAGAGGCAGTGCCTGGGGCTAGGTGGGAAAAAGAAAGGAAAGGAAGGAAGGGATAGAAAGAGAAGAAAGAAAAAAGCCAAAAAAAAAAAAAAACCCCAAAAAATGGCGCTGAGGGATCCAGCTGGTGGGGGTGGGATGGACCTGGGTGGCCATAAGCTGGTGTCTCTCCAGCCGAGCAACCATGGTGCATTGAGAAGAAGTGGAGGCCGCATAGAAGAACAGTGGGAAGGCATGTATCCCTGGTTACGTGGTGCTCTGTCTCCTATTGGGAGCTCTGTGGAGTTGCCTTCCTGTACTCCTTGTCTGCGCTCCTTGGTGGCTGTAGTCCAAAATGGCAAACCTGTGCCATGTTAGCTGCTGGGGACCTCCACTCCATAGCTCTCCTTGTTCTCTGTTCTCTGTCAGTTTCTTATTCCATTCAGTGCTTGATCCCTTAATTAGTTCTTAATCCCTTCATTTGACACTTATGGTTCCAGGACTGACGTTTGTATCTGTTTTAGTTATTTTTTCTGGTCTTTGCTGCAGAGGGACAACATGGTGCTTCTGGCTATAGTGCCATGTTGGCTCCACTTATAGTTGGATTTTTCTTCTTTAAAAAAATTTTCTAGTTTTTTTTTTTTTTTTTTTTTAATCATTGCCATTCTAATATGGGTGAGATGGTATCTCATCATATCTGGTTGTTTCTTGATAACACAGTTTATTATTTCCTTTTTCCTTTCCTCAGATATATGTACAAAATGCCTAAAGTCTCTTCCTTGTTTTTAACTCCTGACTGGATCGTGGCATATTCTGCTCTTGTACACCTTTCTGGACCAGCATGAGCTAATCATGGTGTGAAGGAGCCCAGGAATGCAGGTTGTTCTCTCTCGTGTTTTCCCATTTGCTTATAGAGTGAATTTTTATTCTTTTGAAATGCTGATCCCAGGACAGATAGGTTCTTAGAGTTAGACCAACTTATCTTACACTGACTTAAGATGTTGAGTTATCACAGACAATTATTTAAAGTACATCAGATAGAAAAAAGACAACCAAGATAACGAAGTGCTCTTCACCTGTGTGTGGTTTACATGGAACATATGGATAAGGTTGTTCTTCTGAAATAGGTAGAGAACATTTACAAACTTACCAGCAATAATCTAAATTACTGTGCTTTTTATTTCTACCATTTTTTTTTTTTTTTTTTTTTTTTACAAAATAGATTGTGTTTCAAGCATTTATTTGTGAATTAACACTTTGTGATTCAGAATGGTGAAGGTAAAGTACAGAGCTCAGCAAGAGAATTTCTCTGAGTGGAGAAAGTATAACCTTCTCACCTACCCCAACACACAGCCCCAGGTCTTACAAGTAGCACATGTTCAAGAAATGGTAGTTTAATTAATTTACAAAAATGCCATAAACATTTATACCCCCAAAATAACTGAAATACAATGCATTGCTAATTAACGTAAGTAACAAACAGTACTGTCTATACAAGCAATTTTAGCCCATGTCTCTTATATATTTTTTCGTTCCATAGCTTCCCTCTCCCCACACAGCTTTTATAATAGTTCAGTTCACCCTGGAAACACTAAGGAAATACACATTTATAGGGGGGATGGGGAGGGGAAAATTTACAATAAACTTTTCTGACTTAGATTGGGTGGCTACCATTTGCCCTTTCCCTACTCTCATTTCAAAGACTTTTGACAGAACAAGGAGTTTATATCTGAAGTAACAGTTGCTTAGAGATGATGTTCTGGGGCTGGAGTACAGGTGGTGGAAGCAGCCAACTGCCCTGCTGGGCTGCAGTGTGCTCATGGGCAGGGCCTGGGGCAAAGGGAGCTGGGCTCATGCTGGAACATTCCAAACCCCCAACTTCAGGGTCAAGACAGAGCTTGTGTTTTGCTATAGAACCTTTCACCTTCCCCAGAATGTTTCCATCATGGTACTCTCATTCTCAATGGCTTCCCAAGGCATAAAAGCTAAAATCCAAACTCCCTAGCTCTGGTATTAAAGGTCCTGTGCAGTCTCTTCTTGACAGCCTCATCTCCTGCTACTCCCTGATGAGTCCATCTGTCTCAGTTCCCAGGTCCTCCTGATTTCCACAGTCATCCCCACTCCCACCTTTGCATCCTTGCAGGAACCATCCTCATACCCTCTCCTTCTCTCCCACTCCCTACCTGTGGCCCAGAGCACGCACCTCCCTCCCACTCAGCTCTTAGAGTCTAAAGGTTACCTTTCCTCAGAAATCACTTCAGCTTGACTCTCTTCAAGAAGCTCCCCATCATTCCATTGCATAGAGCCTATTCCTTCCTCTGCTCTTCTAGAACCCTCATGTCTGAACCACTGACTTGGCATTGGATCATTTACTGGCTTGAGATGTCTTACGTTAATTTTCTAACTTGGGATTGATGTATCTTACCCCCTCAACAGCTCTTTCAGAGGAAGGACTTGTGCGACACAAACATAACAAGCCTCTAATAACTATTTCAGTAACAAATACTGGAATGTCTTCTTTTTGCTTCCTAACTCTGGAAAGTATGGTAACTGGTGACCAGAGGGCATTACTTCACTCATTAGAAGAGCAAATTCTTGCAAAGTTAACCCAGCATACTTTTATGACTAATATCATTTATGTCATTCACTTCTATTATAAAGGTAGAGATGACTCACATGGAGAAAATCTATTTTCACTCAAAGATTAAAAAATAAAAAAAACTTGAGGATGCAGTTAAGTTTTTTTCAACTACCTTTTAAAATGAAAATGATAATTTTCTGAAAAAGAATTTTTTAACCCAAAATAAGTCACAGAGAATAAACATGACAGTAACATAAAGTACCCCAGCTACGAGCTACTTTTCATGGAGCTATGTCCATGTGCCCTGTAGGTTGCCCCAATGGCCTGTGTCTGTTCTCCTGAAGGCCTTTACCTGAATCTAAAAGCTTCCACTGCTCTGCTCTCTCCTCATTGTCTTTCAACAACCCCAGGTAAGATCATCAACACAGTAAAAGTGCTATTTTCTGAAAAGCAGGTTTCCTTTCTGCAGGATGTTAATATTAGGATTTCCTATAAATGAAGAAATGAGTAAACGGTGTAGAATTGTACTTAGCTAAAGTTTTGTTTTGTTTTCATTTTAACTCTGACTCCAGGAGGCCCTCAGTCAGTAGAGAAACTCTGGCCTAATCACAGTGTGGCAAGATGAGCAGACACAGGTGTGTGGGGAGATTTCTGGGTGGGGAACAGTCAAGGGTATGTAGGAGAGGAATTCAGAGGATGAGGAGGGGTGGGCAGTGGAGACACAAGCCCAAACAGATGTGAAGCAGGAAGTGAATCTTCTTCTTCCCACTATCACCTTGATTCTCTTCTCTGTACTTTGAATCCTCAAACTCACACCTCATGAACCAGCTGAGGGACATCCCTTTAAACTAGAATCTAGCTGTACAATGTGTGCCTTTAAAGCACCAAGAGGAACCATCAAACAAAAGGCTCTAACTCAGCCACTCTTTCTCTCTCCCCATCTTTCATTGAAGGGTGCAAAGCAATAGAAAAATAATCTAAATAAATTCTAAATAATAAAAATATTGCCATCGGAGGCGGAGCCAACACGATGCTATAGACAGAAGCACCATGCTGTCCCTCTGCACCAAAGACCCAAAAACCTAAGGAAAACAGATACAAACATCAATCCTGGAACCCTAAGCATCAAATGAAGGAATAAAGAACTTGATCAAGCACTGAATGAAATAAGATACTGACAGAGAATGAGGAGAGCTACAGAGTGGAGGTCCCCTACCAGCTAACACGGCATGGATTCGCCATCTTGGACTTCAGTCACCAAGAACCACAGACAGGGAGTATGGGAACGCAACTTCACGGAACTCCCAACAGGCGACAGAGCACCCGGTAACCAGCAATACATGCTTTCCCACGCCCTACCCTTCTTCCCTGTACAAGGCCTCTGCCGCTTATTAATGGGCCACAGTCGTTTGGCTGGAGAGACACCAGCTCACTGCCACCCAGATTCACCATCTTGGACCTCAGTCACCAAAAACCAAGGACAGGGAGTACGGGAAGGCAACTTCAAGGAGCTCCCAACAGGAGATAAAGCTTTGGTAACCAGGGACACACCCACCCTTCTTCCCTCTACACAGCCTCTGCTGCTTTCTAATGGGCCACAGTAGCTCAGCTGGAGAAACCAGCTCATTGCCACCCAGGTCCACCCTGCCTCCCCCAGCGGGCCCCTTCAGTGCCATTTTGTTTGTTTTTTGACTTTTTTTGTTGCTTCTCTCTCCCTCTCCCTTCCTTCCTTTCCTTTGTCCCGCCCAGTTAGCCCCGTGTGCCGTCCCCTCCCCTTCTTGAAGGATTGTGATTTTTTGGTTTGTTTGTTCTTTTTTTTTTTTCTGTTTTTCTGTTTCTTCTCTCTCTCCTTTCCTTTCTCCTGCCCACCCAGCCCTGTGCACCACCCCCGTCCCTTCTCAAGGGACTGTGCTGCACTCACTCGGCTAGAGAGTCACTGCACGTGACCTCCCCAGGTCTGCGCCGCCATCACTGACTGGCTCCCTCCGTGCATTTATTTATTGTTTTGTCTTGTTTTTTCTTTTTTGTTGTTGTTTCTTCTCTCTCCCTTCCTTTCCTTTCTCCCACTCACCTAGCCCCATGCACCACCACCCCTCTTCTTGGCGGGCTGTGCTACACGGCTCAGCTGGGGAGCCCTGGCAAAAGGCCTCCCGGAGTCTGCACTGCCTCCACAGGCTAACTCCCTCAGTGCCATATTTTTAATTTTTCTTTATCTTTCCCCTTCTCCCTTTTCCTTCTCCCTCCCACCTTGGACCTGCACTGTCTCCGCCCCTTCCTGACAGGCCATGTGGCGCCACCCAGTGAGAGAGACATCAGTTTGCCTCCACCCCAATTCCACCCTGCCTCCAACAGCCGGCTCCCCCACCACATTTTTTTCCATTGTTTTTATTTTTATTTTTTAATTTATTTTTGTTGGTTGGTTGGTTTCTTCTCTCCTCTTTCCTTTCCTTTCTCCAGCCCACCTAGTCCTGTGTACCACCCATGCCCCTTCTCGACTGGCCAAACCATACTGCTTGGCTACAGAGCCACTGGCACATGGTCTCGCCAGGTCTGCCCCACCCCCACCCACCAAATCCTACCACACCACCATTATATTTACTTTTTTTCCTTTTTTCTTCTTTCCTTCATTTCTTCATTTTTTTCTGGTTTCTCTCTCTTCTCTCACTCACCCACTTAGCTCCACACATCACATCCTCTGCCTTCTATTCTGCCTATCTGCGCCCTGCGCCGAGAGCCACACCCGAGTGACACCAACATGGTCCCTTGGATCCCACCCTGCACTGCCCCCTGGCCCTGCCCCATAGGCCCCAATTCATGCCATAAACTACCCATTCCCACTCCTCCACTCCAGCTGAATCTGCCCTGATGACCAGCCCTGCCCACCTGGCCTAGGTGGTGAGAAGTATCATGCCCAGAGGCAAGCAAGCAACAAAACACACCCAGCCTACCTTCCCAGACATAATCAAATAACACTAAAAAGCAAGACAAAACAAACAAATCTACAATCAATAAATGAAGAAAATAATTCCTGAATGTCCCAGAGACAGCAGACAATATCAAAACATATTTAAAAAGAAAAAAAGACAGGATGGCTCCAGAAAGTGACCAAAATAAAACACCAGACGACCTTCCAGTAGAAGAAAAGGCACTGGAACTACCTGATAGGGAATTCAAAACTCTAATATTCAGGGTTCTCCAAAAGATGAAGGAAAATGTAGACCAAAAAAAAAGGAAAAAATACACAAAGTCATGGAAAATACAGACAAAATCAGGGAAAATACAGACAAACCGAAGAATTTAGGAAAATAATATAGGAACAAAATGATAAGATAAATAAACAACTAGAAATCATAGAAAAACAGCAATTAGAAATTCAAAAGATAAACAAGATTTCTGAAATGGACAGTGCAATAGAAGGTTTTAGGAGAAAATATCAAACAATGGAAGACAGGACCAGCAAAATTGAAGATAAATCCTTGGATACTACTTTGAGGAAAAATCAGAGAAAAGAATGAAGAAAAATAAAGAATCCTGGAGAACAATGTGGGATACTATCAAAAGCAAAAATTTGCATGTGATCAGAGTTCCAGAACACGGGGAAAAAATGGAAAACACAGAGAGGTTCATTGAAGATTTGCTGACACAAAACTTTCACTTGCAGTATTTTTGTTACAGCAGCACTAGATAACTAAGACATCTCTCTTTCCCACTCTCCTATCCCCCAATCAAGTCCACATGAACCTGGGTTTTCTGCTCCTGGAGCTCAACCTGGACTTGTGTTCAGGGACATCTCTCTGGGCATCCTGCTTCTCTACTCCATATCTGTCCAAAGAGTTGGAATGGGGGCTCTAACCCATTGATGGGAGCAGCAGCCACCGTGCCCACAAGCAGCCTGTCTGGAGTCCTCTGGCCTCCTGAGCTTGGAGGTTCCACTCTCACAGCACCTCAGGCCATATCCTCCCATCTCTCCAAAACTGTTTCAGCACTCTACATTCTTATCTGGATCCTGCAAAGTAATTTAGAAGACTCCTCAGTGTCTCTCTCTATTACTCCCAAGTTCACTCTAAGGTTCGTATTTGCCTAAAGAAATCCATTCTCCCATAAGGAAGAGGCTTTTTGTTACCACAAAACTTTATTTATGTATTTTTAAAAAATAATATTTTATTGTGTTTTAGGTGAAAGTTTACAGTGCAAATTAGATCCCCCTTTAACAATTTTTATACAAATTGTTCTTTGTCATTGGTTACAATTTTTATAATGTGTCAGCATTCTCCTATCCATTCTGTTTGTTTTATTTCCATTTGTCTTAGTTATCTAGTGCTGCTATAACAGAAGTACCACAAGTGGATGGCATTAACAAAGAGAAATTTATTTCCTCACAGTAAAGTAGGCTAGAAGTCCAAATTCAGGGCATCACCTCCAGGGGAAGGCTTTCTCTCTCTAGCGGCTCTTGAGGAAGGTCCTTCTCATCAATCTTCCCCTGGACGAGGAGCTTCTCCGCAATGGAACCCCAGGTCCAAAGGACATGCTCTGCTCTTGGTACTGCTTTCTTGGTGGTATGAGGTCCCCCTGTCTCTCTGCTCACTTCTCTCTTTTATATCTCAAAAGAGACTGCGTCAAGGCACAACCCAATCTTGAAGATCGAGTCCTACCTCATTAACACAACTGCTGCCTATCCCACCTCATTAACATAAGAGGCAGGGTTTACAACACATGGGAAAATCACATCAGATGACAAAACGGTGGACAATCACACAATACTGGGAATCATGGCCTAGCCAAATTGATATACATATTTTTGGGTGACACAATCAATCCATGACATCATTGATCTAGCTTCCCTTCCCCGCCATGCTTTCTCATCTTTGTTTTCTGGGAAATGTTGACTATTTGGTCTTGAACAGTTGTTTAAACAAGCACATTACTCACAGGTGATAGTTTATTTTATAAACCAGTCTATTATTTGGCTGAAAGGTGTCCTGCACAAATAAGCTTCAAATTCAAGTTCAAAGATTTATCTTAGGGCAATAGTCTCCAGGGTTCTTCTACTCCCTATTGGTCCAGTAGGTCTGGCAGGACACTTTCTTAGAGAGGAGTTGCTGCTGGGAACAGCAGTTCCCCCCTCTGATTATATACGTTTATAAACTCGTTTATTTGGTAAGCAAATTGAGTTTTAAACAGAAAACCAAGAGTCGACCTTCAGGAGAGCCTGGGCCAGGGCCTGAGGCCGCAGAGAAGCCCTCGCCTGGGCGCCAGAGGCCTGAACTTTGCCTGACTGCACGGCGCTCCGGCTCCGCCTCCCCCGCCCTGCGCCCCCGCGCCGGCCAGCTGTGCTCCAGGTCTCAGAATCCTGCCCCGCAAGCCAGTCCTGGCTTCCTCGGTACCGGGCCACCTTCCCCCTCCCCCTACCCCCACCCCATCCTCGGCGCCTCGGCTGGCCGGGCAGGTGCTGGAGGCGGGGCCGCGCGGGTTTAAAAGCACGCGGGCTAGGCAGTCCCTACCCGAGCGGCCGTGAATGCCGAGCTCGCCAGGTTCGCGCTCGGCCGGCGCCGCAGATGACTTCACCCGCTGCCCCTATAGTCCTGAGAGCCCAGGCCCTGAGCGCCTCGCCGAGCTCTGAGCCCGAATCCATGGACCTTCGCCGACCTCGCCCAGCCAGGCACCCCAGCCTTGGCATTATGGGCAGGATGCGTGCGTCCCACCAGAAGTGCTGGAAGGCCACCGGGAAGCGGGTAGAAGTTCCAGATCGGAGAGGAAGAAGTGCCGCGTCCTAGGGATCAGGAGGGGAGAGAGAAACTGCGGGCTGTTTTTTGAGCGTTCTCTGGCCTTATCACGGGTTATCTCCCGTGAACTGGAGTGACCCCACCCAGCCGTAAAACGCCCTTTGTTCGGACACAGGGCGGGCTGGGGTAAAGAATTAAGTCCAAATGGGCAGGAAGGGGCCAGAGGGTTCTAGGCGAGCTCGAACAGCACCCGAGAGGCGCCAGTTCCAAAGATGACGCTGGAGCGAGGGTCTGGGTGTTAAATGGATGGAATGCAGTCTGAAAGTTGCTCTAGTAGGCCCACCCTGTTCCCATTGGTGAGGTTCATGAGCTCAACAGGCATTCATTCTCCTACCCAAGAAAGGGGACCAGGGACGAATTACCCAATGAACAATGTAAGCACGTGCTTACTGTGTTTACCGCATACCACTTGCAGCGCATTCACTTAATCTTGTCGCCTACAAGCAAAGCCGGGCACACTCACACATGTGTCCTGGCAGCGAACCTCAGCCGGCGCGGTGCTGGCCCCGCTACACCCCGCGAGTGAAAGAGGTCGAGGTGGGGGGCGCAGTTTGGCGGCCGCGGCACGGAACCTACGTCGGCTACTGGGGGTCTGTTGGTCGGCCGCCGCCGTCACGGATGGGGCAGTTCACGGCGGAAGGGGAGGGGGCGGCCGGTCACTGCCTCCGGCGGCAGTACCGTCGGCTCTCGTCGCCGTCGCCCGGTCGTCCCCTCTGCGCGGTGGGGCGAGAGTCAGGGGCCGCGTCCCGTCTTTGGCTCCGGCGTCCTCCTCCCCCAGTCCCTCACCGCCCGTCGGGCGCCCCTGGCGCGTCTCGGGATGCACGTGACGCGGCAGGCGCCCCTGCCCCACGCCTTTCCCAGCTCCGCGGAGCCCGCAGGGATAGCGGGTGGTGGTGGTCGGGAGTTGCCCGCTGCCTCTTATATCCCTGGGCGGGGACCCAGCTCGTCCTCTGTACCCCCCTGCTCCTCCGCCGCGCGCGGCCCCCTTCTCTCTCTCTCTCTCCCCCTTCCTGCCTCCTTCCACCGACCTCCCTGGCACCTTCAGGCCCTCCCCTGGCCTCCCGCGACCCCATGTAGTCCCGCCGTCGCCCCGTGCCCCTCGTCGCGCAGGGCGTGGGCTGCGCTGGTGAGCTGAGGGACCGCGGCCAGTGCCGAGCTTAGCCCGTCCGGTGTCGGTGTGGGGAAAGGGGGCGGGGCGGTGGCAGTGCCCCGGAGGACGAGTCTCGGCGGCGACGGCGGGGACTTTCGTCATCAGGATCCGGATGGTCGCAGCCGGAGCCCGAGTTGTGGTGATGGCGTACCTCCCCGCATCGCCCACCACCCAGTCCAGGTACCCAGAGCGACCCGTCGCGGAGGTTTAAAGACCCTCAGGGAGTCTGCTGTTCGCTGCGGTTCCCGGCAGCTGTCTGCGGGAAGTCGGGAGGCTTGTCCCTTCTCCCCCAGACTCCACCCCCAGGCCGGGGCGCCGCGCTGTGTCCGCGGGTTTGGCGGCGGTGGGAGGTGGAACCCGGCGGCCCACTCAGCGCCCGGTGTTGTGGGGAAGGGAACTCTTGAAGCCTCTGGAGTTTTTTTTTTTTTTTTTTTTTTTTTAAAAGTAGGCTACAAGATTAAGTAAATGGGCAGCACATGGTATGCGGTAAGCACCGGTAAGCATATGCTTACCGTGCTTATTGGGAGGGAAGGAACGAAGAGAGGGAGGGATTGCCCACCAAGCAGCCTGTCTGGAGTCCTCTGGCCTCCTGAGCTTAGAGGTTCTGCCCTCACAGCCCCTCAGCATGCTCCATATCCTCCCATCTCTCCTTCCCTCTCCCTCCTTCCAAAACTGTTGTAGCATTCTTCGTTCTTATCTAGATCCTGCGCAGTCATTCAGAGATTCCTCAGGGTCTCTCCCTGTTACTCCCAAACTCACTCTGAGACCCACGGTTGCCTAAAGAAATCCATTCTTCATAAGGAAGAGGCCTTTTGTTACCGAGACACTTTGTTCATTTATTTACTTATTTATAATATTTTATTGTGTTTCAGGTGAAAGTTTACCCAGCAGATTAGGCTGCCCCTTTAACAATTTTTATACAAGTTGTTCCTTGCCATTGGTTACAATTTTTACAATGTGTCAGCATTCTCATATCCATTCTGTTTGCTCTGTTTCCATTGATCCAGCTTCCCTTCCCCTCCTTGCCTTCTCACCTTTGCTTTTGGGTAAAAGTTGACCGTTTGGTCTCATATAGTTAATTATTTAAGGGAGTACATTACTCACAGGTGATATTGTTTATTTTGTAAGGCAATGTATTATCTGGCTGGAGCACTAGTAGCACAGCGGTTAAGAGCTCGGATGCTAACCAAAAGAAAAGGTTGGCATTTCGAATGTACCAGGTGCTCCCTGGAAACCCTATGGAGCAGTTCTACTCTGTCCTATAGGGTCACTATGAGTCGGAATTGACTCCATGGCAACAGGTTTTGGTTTTGGTTTGGTTTATTATTTGGCTGAAAAGTTTCCTGCAGAAATAGCTTCAAATCCAAGTTCAGAGTTTTGGGGCAATAGTCTGGGGGTTCCTCTAGTCTCTACCGGTCCAATAAGTCTGGCAGGACACTTTCTTAGAGAGCAGCTGCTACTGGGAGCAGCATTTCTCCCCTCTGATTATACATGTTTATAAACTCATTTATTTGGTAAGCACATTGAGTTTTAAAAAGAAAAGTTTAAGTGTCGACTTTCGGGAGAGCCTGGGCCAGGGCATGAGGCCTCCAAGAAGCCCTTGACTGGGCGCCAGGGGCCGGAGTCTTGTCCGCTGGGATTGTGCTCAGCTGCCGGCGCCCTGTACCCCCGTGCCGGCCGGTTGTGCGCCCAGGCTCAGAGTACTGGCTCGGGGACGGGCACCCCGGCTCCTTGGGCCCCGTCTCCCTCGGTCTCGTCTTCCCGGGGCAGAGTACTACGGACGCCCCTGCCACCCTGGGCCGGGGCCGTGTCTGGCCTGCAAGTTGCGGGGGCGAGGCCGCGCGCGTTTAAAAGCGCGCCGGCGGGGCGGTCCCACCCAAGGGCGCCGCAAATGCCCAGCTTGCCTAGTTCAGCCTCAGCCTGCGCCGCAGCTGACCTCGCCGGCCCCTGGGACCGCCGTGAGCGCCCCAGGCCCTGTGCGTCCCGCGGAGCTCCACGCGTCGGAGTCGCCATGGATCTTCGCCCACTTCGCCCAGCCAAGCACTCCGGACTTGACATTATGAGCAGGATGCGTGTGCCCCACCAGAAGTACTGAAGGGCCCGGGGGAGGAGGGTGGAAGCTCTGGACCGGCGAGGAAGACGTGCCAAGTCCCAGGAAGCAGGAGCAGGGATAGAAACTGCGGGCTGTCTGGCTTTTGAGGGTTCTCTGGCGTCACCACGGGTTATCTCCCCCACGTTGGCGAGTGACGCTTCCCAGCCGCAAAACGCCCATGGTTCGGACCCCAGGGTAGGCTGGGGTAAAGAATTCAGTCCAAATGTGCGGGAAGGGGCCCTGGGCCAGCTCAAATAGCACCTGAGCAGGGGTCTGGATGGAATGCAGTCTGAGAAAAGTTGCGCCAGTAGGGTCGCTCTGCCCTGGTTCATGAGCTCAGTGGGCATTCTTCCGAAGAAAGGGAACCAGGAACTGATTACCCAATAAACAAAGTAAGATTTGCTTACCGTGCTTACGGGTGCTTACTGCATACCAGGTGCTGCGCATTCACTTAATCTTGTAGCCTCCAAGTAGTGGGGAGGGTGATGCGATTCCGACTCATAGCGACATTGTAGGACAGAGTAGAACTGCCCCGTAGGCTTTCCAAGGAGCGCCTGGTGGATTCAAACTGCCGGCCTTTTGGTTAGCAGCCATAGCTCTTAACCACTAGGCAACCAGGTTTTCCGAATCCTGGTTAGTCGACAAATATTTGCATTTTTACTACAGAAAAAGCAGTAGACCTTTCTTCAACTCATGTATTACATGGGGTTTTCAATGGCTGATTTTTCGGAAGTAGATCTCTAGGCTTTTCTTCTAAGGTGTCTCTGGGAGGACTCAAAACGAACCATGGTTAGAAGCGGAGCACATAATTGTTTGTACCACCCATTGACTTCATTGGCCCTATCCAAAAACCAAACCAGTTGCCATTGAATGCATTCCAACTCATGGCAACCCTTTGTGTTTCATAGCAGAACTGTGCTCCATAGGGTTTTTATGGATATGAACTTTCAGAAGCAAATCACCAGGCCTTTCTTCTGAGGCACCTCTGGGTTGGTTCAAATCACCAACCTTATAGTTAGTAGCCAAGCATTTAATCATTTGTGCCACCCAGGGCTGTAATGACCCTGTCAAAAAAAAAACAACAACAACAACAAAAACATTGATATCGAGTCAATTACAACTCATAGCAACCCTATAGGACAGAGTAGGGTTTCCAAAGAGAGCCTGGTGGATTCAAACTGCCGACCTCTTGGTTAGCAGCCGAAAGCTTAACAACAGTGCCACCAGGGCTCCACAGGGGACCCAAAAACAAACAAGACAGTCCTTGCCTTTAAGTAGCTCATAATATAAAAAAAGATATGCTCAAGACTTTGCGAGTGGAAGATAGCTTGGAGGAAAAAAATTCCATGACTGACAGTACAAGATTTCAAAAGAGGGTGAGCACACCTCCACACACCTGTGGGCAGCTGGGGAAGGCTCTGGCAAGAAGTGACTTTGTGTTTGGGCCTCAAAGGTTGAGTAGGAGCTGTAACTGTTAAGATGGAAAAGAACTCAAAGTGGATATGTGGCAAAGTAGAAAAGCACCCATGTTGTGCTGTATAGAAAAGGAGCCCTGGTGGCACAGTGGTTAGGTGCTCAGCTGCTAACCAAAAAATCGGTGGTTCCAACCCACCAGCCACTCCATGGGAGGAAGATATGGCAGTCTACTGGCTTAAAGATCACAGCCTTGGAAACCCTATAGGGCAGTTCTACTCTGTCCTATAGGGTTGCTATGAGTCAGAATCAACTCGATGGCAACGAATGTGTTATATAGAAGTCCCAGAATAGGTGCTATGTCTTGTCTGGATTTACTGCTTTGCCCTTAACCCTGGTGACTAGCTTCTGCATTTCAAATCCCCTTTAGCAGAGATACATCTATCTCTAGATAAATCTCTAAGCAATTAAAATTGTGCAGTGGTTAAAGCGTTAGACTATTAATTGAAAGGTTGGCAGTTCGAATCCACCAGCCACTCTTTGGAAACCCAATGGGGCACTCCTAGTCTGTCCTATAGGGTCACTAAGAGTCGTGGAATCAACACGACGGCAGCGGTTTGATTTTTAGCGGAGTATAGTGGTTAAAAGCTTGGACTCCGGAGCCAGGTTACCGGGGCTGAATCTTGGCACTACCATTTACTGTCTGGGTGACCATGGGCAGGTTGCTTAGTCTCTGTGTGCCTCAATTTCCACATCTGTAACATAAGGATAATAATAGCGCCTTCCTCATAGGGTTATTTTGAGCAGTAAATGAATAAGTATATGTAGAACACTTTAAATCATGTCTGGATCATACTAAGCATTAAATATTCTTTAAACATGGGGGGACAGGGATTGAGGCAATTGTCCACTTGTCCCAGGACCTTCTTTAGGCTGGTGCATTAACACCTAACCAAAACCTGCAGAAATCTGATCCAACCCCCCAAGGGAGAAGAACTGTCTAATTCCTGTTTTGTTTTGCTCGGCCTTTGCAGGGTCTCTCCAGTGCAAGAGCTGCAGAGTTCCTGGCTCGGGACAGGCCCAATGTCCTTACCCCTCCCAAGGAGACCCCAGAGATTGTCAAGTTCCTCAAGCAGATATTAGGGGGATTCTCCATCCTCCTGTGGATTGGAGCCATCCTGAGCTGGATCGCATGTGGGATTCAGTACTCCAACAGTCCATCCTCATCCCTAGACAACGTAAGGCCCCCGCTGATGCCCCACATGGCTCTGCTGACTTGAGAACAGGGGAGAACAAAACCATGAATGTAGGCCTTAGTGGGCAGAGCACTGGACTGGAGTCAGAGCACTGCCACTGAGCACTGCATGGGCGGTAGGAAATGAATCATTGTCCCATGTGTAGAACATAATTACGTCTGACTTCCTAATGTCTCAGAGGCAGTGTGGGCATGAATTAAAAAAATAAAATGAGAAAACACCGTGAGTCCCTAAGGAAGAAAAATTCTACATCCACATGAAGTATCTTTGAGATCTTTCTCCTCAAAGCTAATTCTTTCCTTTAAACATGGAGAGCTTCTATGCCTGTTGAGAACTGGACAGCAAAACTGAAGTGGCAAACATTATGCTAAGCGAAAGATGCCAGACACAAAAGACTGAAATGTCCAGAAAAGGGAACTCTGTAGGGACAGCGAGCAGATTAGTGGTTATTTGGGGCTGGGGATAGGATGGGGTAGGGGGTAGGGGGGTTGACGGCAAATAGGCACTTGTGAGTTAGCTTTTTGGGGTGATGGAAATGTTCTGAGGCCTACTTGTAGTGATGGTTGCCCAACTTTGTAAATTTGCTTAAAAATTGTAAGAAAAACAACCTAACTAATCCTGAAATAATCATTGAATTGTACACTTAAAACAGGTACATTTTATGGCATGTAAATTATATCATACCAAATGCCACGTGTCTCACCTTTCCATGGAGAGATCTAGCCCTAGGATCTGGCTCATTACTGTCATTTGTTTTACTGATTGACTCCTCTCCTCATCACTCAGGTGTATCTGGGTGCCGTGCTTGTCCTGGTTGTTATTTTAACAGGCACGTTTGCTTATTACCAAGAGGCAAAAAGCGCCAACATCATAGCCAGCTTCAGTAAAATGATTCCTCAGGTGAGTAGCAGCCCTCTTTCTTCTAATGTCTGCATTACTTTCACATGAAGAAGCATCAGCGAATGAAAAAAGTCGGGTTTTGGTGGCAGAGGATCTATGCTCAAGCCCTGGCCCCATCACTTGCTGTCTGAGAAATCCTGAGCAAGTTACCTACTCTCTTGGAGTCCCATTTCCTCACAGGGTTTCAAGATGATCAAATGAAGTAAGATACAGGAAAACGCTTTGTCAAGAACAAAGTAGGACAGAAACATTAGTCCTTGCGCCATATCTTGTGCTACTGCTCTGAAGCATTTGTGAACCATTTGGACGACATCATTATTCGGGTGATTGACGGAGCAAACTGTAGAAGTTCAGGGAGTGTTCAATGGCAGCCAAGGAGATCAACCTATGATTCTTTTTCTGAGACCATTTTGCTCCCATTCCTGAGCTCAGTGCATGTTGCCCCACATGCTGTCAGTGTGGGAAACCAGTGCTATCCTCTTCACCCAGGACTTCTACTGTGTGTCATCTAGGGAGTCAATGTGCCACTGTTGACACAGAACAGGAGAGCTGGATTGTCCCTAGTCCAAAGAACTGCCAGCCAGAGGAAAAGATTGTGGATGCAAAGGATACCTCCTTTCTTGCTAAAAAGCAGGAGATCCACCTCATTAGAGTTTTCCCTACTTTAGCAAGATTATTGAACCCTTCAGAAAGAACACCTTCAGTGCTCTTCCTACACGTGACAGCCAGTGTCATTCATCCTTAGTGTTGCTCCCTTTCCATCAGGCCTGTGTCTCTCACTTTGCTCTATCTGCCTACAGCAGCATTTTCTGGTTCCAAGAGTATCTCTATGAGCTCCTCCTCAAGAAAAACTAGTTCTGGGGATCTTTAGACCCCAGGTGAAACACTCTTTCATTTTATTTTGTGCTATTCTTACAGCCATGGATTCTAATCCCTCCATTTCTGAGATTCAGCAGAGGTATAAACGAAGGAGGGGGATTAGCATCATTTCAGGATGTGAGACATCTGTCACATTTTTCTTTCCCAGCAAGCTCTTGTTATTCAAGATGCAGAGAAGAAGACAATCCTTTCAGAGCAGCTGGTGGTGGGGCATATAGTGGAGATTAAAGGAGGAGACCAGTTTCCTGCAGACATCAGATTACTGTCTTCTTAGGGATGCAAGGTAAGCATCATGGGGCACCCCTAGGGATCAAGCTTGTAACTAGTTGGCGTTCTATTGGCTTTACTGATTTCAGTATAACTGAAGCAGGAAGCCTAACTTTGAACATTTTTCAAAATTTCTTCTAGGTGGATAACTCATCTCTCACTGGGGAATCCGAGCCCTAGTCCCAATCCTGTGACTTCACTGATGACAATCCCCTGGAAACAACATTGGCTTCTATTCTACAACCTGTCTGGAAGGTAAGTCCAGCTGGGTCTAAGGGCCAGGCACGCTTCTCCCTCCTTAGGCCTTATGTTTTTGTCTTTTTACCACCTCTTGTTACAAAGATTTTCCCAGAGAAAACATGAAATTGAAGAGCCCAGAGAACTGATTTTTGTCCTGTGATGTCATGTACTAATTGATCATGTAAGCCACCAAAGAGAGAACTATAAAGCAGATTGTGTTCCTCTTCTAGCCAAAGACCCCTGGAAAAAAATGTCTGCTTCCCCTGGCATGGTCATTAACACAGGTGACCTGCACAGTCATTTGACAAATTGCCTCACTGGCTGCAGGAGTTGGACACTCATTGCCATTGAGATCGAGCATTTTGTTTGTATTGTGGCAGGAGTGGCTGTCTCCATTGGCATTTTTCTCTTCATCATCACAGTGTCCATGAAGAATCCTGTCCTGGACTCCTTCATCTTCCTCATTGTCATCATTGAAGTCAATGTGCCTGAGGGCCTCCTGGCCATTGTCACTGTGAGTTCATGCTTTTAAGTAGCCACCAACTCTTCCTATGCCCTGATATTGTTAACACACAACATCTACGCTAGGTAAGCTCCCACAAGCAAACTACAGGTCTCCTCTATCTTTAGAGTGAAACTCCTGGCCCATCATGAACAACAGTGAAACATTCTGAATAGATTGTTTCTTAGAGGGACAAAAGGAATTATGATATTTTTAATATTAGAAAATGCATTGTTCTTGAAAACTTTTCGTTTTCAGGAGATCTATCTGTAATCATGCAAGTTACTTTGTTCCTTAAGATCTAAATAAGATAGACTTGAACCATCATTGATATATTTTTTTCAGGAGCCTAATACCTTCTCCCCACAATTCTTTAAAAAAAAAGCTCCTTGGCAATTTCAACCTAGGAACCTAGGCACAGTCTCCAAGCCACATTGTTTGCCTTAATTTTCTTCTCTCAGGTGCAAAAACTGAAATTCCTTCTGTTTTCTTCTGCAAAGCAATTCAGTTCTTTCCTGTTCCTACCCCACACTTCCTCCCTAAGAGGACATGGAACCAGGGATATCATTGCTGATGTCAGATGGATCCTGGCTGAAAGCAAGGAATACTAGAAAGATGTTTACCTGTGTTTTATTGACTATGCAAAGCCATTCGACTGTGGATCATAACAAATTATGGATAACATTGCGAAGAATGGGAATTCCAGAACACTTAATTGTGCTCATGAGGACCTTGTACATAGACCAAGAGGCAGTCATTCAAACAGAACAAGGGGATACTGCATCATTTAAAGTCAGGAAAGGTGTGTGTCAGGGTTGTATCCTTTCACCATACTTATTCAGCCTGTATGCTGAGCAAATAATCCGAGAAGCTAGACTATATGAAGAAGAACGGGACATCAGGATTGGTGGAAGATGCATTAACAACTTGCATTATGCAGATGACACAACCTTGCTTGCTGAAAGTGAAGAGGACTTGAAGCACTTACTGATGAAGATCAAAGACCACAGCCTTCAGTGTGGATTACACCTCATGCATAAAGAAAACAAAAATCTTCGCAACTGGACCTATAAGCAACATCATGATAAATGGAGAAAAGATTGAAGTTGTCAAGGATTTCATTTCACTTGGATCCACAATCAATGCCCATGGAAGCAGCAATTAGGAAATCAAAAGATGTATTGCATCGGGCAAATCTGCTGCAAAAGATCTCTTTAAAGTGTTAAAAACAAAGATGTCACCTTGAAGACTAAGGTGCGCCTGACCCAAGCCATGGTGTTTTCAGTTGCCTCATATGCATGCGAAAGCTGGACAATGAATAAGGAAGACCAAAGAAGAACTGACGCTTTGAATTGTGGTGTTGGCGAAGAATATTGAATATACCATGGAGTGCCAAAGAACAAACAAATCTGTCTTTGAAGAAGTACAACCAGAATGCTCCTTAGAAGCAAGGTTGGCGAGACTATGACTCACATACTTTGGACATATTATCAGGAACGATCGGTCCCTGGTGAAGGACATCATACTTGGTAAAGTAGAAGGTTAGCGAAAGCAAGGAAGACTCTCAATGAGACAGACTGACACAGTGGCTGCAACAATGGGCTCAAGCATAACAACAATTGTGAGGATGGTGCAGGAACAACAGTGTTTTGTTTGGTTATACATAGGGTCCCTATGAGTCGGACTGTTATACATAGGGTCCCTATGAGTCGAAACCAGCTTGATGATGCCTAACAACAACAACCCCAAATTTAGCTTTAGATCTCCCTTTCTAAGGGCCCACCTAATTAAATCCTTAGTTAAAAGCCACCCTCCTCTCTAGTCTCTGCTGTGAAAGCCCTGTGGGTAGAGGGAGGAAGAGATTCATATTTCCAGTTATATGTAAAGGTGACCTACATAATCGTTGATCTGCTATTGTCCTGCTCAAAGTCAGAGAGAAGGATTTTTTGAACTCCAGATCTCTTCTGACTCCATGAGATTCTATTTGAAGTAACTGGAGCCAAGAGTATCCTTCGAGATCAGGGAGTTTAAAGGAGAGAGCTAAGAGTCTTTAAAATATGGAGCTCTGAAAATGAAACACAAATACTTCTTGATTCCTTAAAGCAACAAGTGAGTCTTTGGAACAACCTCCTTGGCATATACCAGTGAAAATCTCTCTCACACATTCATCTTTATGAAGGACATAACAGGTGGGCAAAACTCACTTCATAGGTATGCATGAGTACAGGTCATAGCAACCTGGCCTCTCTTTACCACCTGTGGGTCCCTCAGAATCATTTTCCTCAGAAGATGAAGAGACAAAAAAGGTGTTTAAAAGAAAAGAAAAAGAAGAAGTTTGGCATGTAAGGCTTATAAATCACTAGGTCTATTTTGCTACATCTGTAACTATTTCTCTGTTTTAAAATTAGTATCATTCTCTCTAAAATTCCATCATAGCTAAACATAGCTATTTATATGTTATTGAAACTGAGTTTAAAGTAGTTATTTTTCCACCTGTGCTTTTTAAAAAATTTTATTTACTATGTTGTTGTTAAAACATACAGCAATTCAACAGTTTCTACTTGTACAATTCAGTGACATTGATTACATTCTTCCAGTTGTGCAACCATTCTCACCTCCCTTTTCTGAGTTGTTCCTTCCCTATTAACATAAACTCACTACCCGCTAAGGTTCCTATCTAATCTTTTGAGTTACTGTTGTCAGTTTGATCCCATACAGATAGATCTTAAAAGAGCTTAATGCTCAAGGTAAATGTTCTTTAGTTGAGCTAAACTATTGTTTGGTTTTAAGAAGACTTCAGGGAATATTTCTGGTTTAAGATTTAAAGATTATCTCAGGGCAGTAGCTTCAGGGATTCATCCAGGCTCCATGGCTCCAGAAAGTCTGGAGTCCATGAGAATTTGAAATTGTATTCTGTATTTTCCCTCTTTTGTAAAAGGCGAAAGATTTATACGATCTGAAGAGAAACCAGAGTATTGTATTTTCCCTCTTTTGATCATAGATTCTTCTATAGCATCTATGCTCAAAATGCTCAGTACCTATGCTGTTTTCGTAAGCTTCTTTCTCTCTCCCGTTTAGATGATACTGACACTGACAGCAAGACGGATGGCCAAGAACTGCCTAGAGAAGAACCTGGAGGCAGTAGAGACCCTCAGCTCCACCTCTATCATCTGCTGTGACAAGACTCGAACTCTGACTCAAAACAGGATGACTGTGGCCCATCTGTGGTTTGACGATCAGATCTTCAAGACAGACACAAGTGAACACCATTAAAGTAAGTCTTGTGGAACATTCAGCATGGTCCAAAGCTGTGGACCTGAGCATAGGGGGTTGAACTAAACATGGCAATGTTGGTATGCAGTCTCTGAGAATTATTTAAGCAGGATGACTATTTGATAGCATGCCCCAGCACCCACTGTCTGTTTTTTTGTTTTCCAGACCAAACCTTTGACCAAAACTCTGGAATCTGAGCCTCTGTATCCAAGATAATAACACTGGGTAGCTGAGCTGAGTTCAAGCCAGGACAGGAGAGTGTTCTCATCATGAACATAAAGCTTCTGCTTAACTTAGTCTTAAATCACAGCCAGTTTGAAGCTACTTCCTCTATTCTGATTTGGTGCTTGATTTAATCTCTCCAATTGAATATAGTTTGCACTAAACAAGAGCAAGTCTGACTCACAAGATATGAAGAAAATTTCCTTCCTTCTAACTAGGTTTGAGAATTCACTAACACGTAAAGATTTAGATAATTGATTTAGGTAATTTTGAAAATTCTGTTTCATTCCATAAAACAAATGTTTCTTTAAGTCACTTTCCCTCCCTAACTTCTTTATCAGCTAAGTGGATGTAATCAAGGTTTATTATATAACTGCTATTCCCTGAAGTTTAAAATACAGTTGGATGGAAATTAAGGCACTGGTCTTAGGGCATGTTCTTCTGGACTAGAATATGGCAGGTAGGGCTCCCAAGGGGTCCCAGTATAGTGGAATAAACCATAAACTCTCTGTCTCCCTCTCTACCTCTTCCTCCCGCCCCCTCTCCCTCATCTTCTTTCTCTCAGTGAGTCACTGAATCACGTTTTCCTGACTTTTGTATTTGCTATCTGTTCCTTTCATTAACTTTCATTAACTTTCTTATAGTTTTTGTTTGTCCTTCTTTCTCTATGAGGCAGCCTGTCAATTCCCATTTTGGCCAATCACTTCTCTGTCAAAATCTCTTGAATCTTTCTCTCCAGTTCTAATTTCCCACCCAAACTCCAACCTGGATCTCCATCTGTCATGGATTGAGTTGTGTCTCCCAAAAATATCTGTAAACTTGGTTAGGTCATGATTCCCAGTATTGTATGATTGTCTACCATTTTGTAATCTGAGATTTCTCTATGTGTTGTAAATCCTATCACTATGATTTAATAAGATAGATTAGTAGCAGTTATGTTGATGAGATCTACAAGATTAGATAGTGCCTTAAGCCAGTCTCTTTTGAGATATAAAAGAGAGAAGTGATCAGAGACTCACAGGGACTGCATACCACCAAGAAGGCAGTGCCAGGAGCAGGGTGTGTCCTTTGGACCTGAGGTTCCTGCACTGGGATGCTCCCAAACCAAGGGAAGACTGATGCATCACAAGGACCTTCCTCCAGAGCTGCCAGAGAGAGAAAGCCTTCCAGTTAATGCCTTGAATTTGAACTTGTGGCCCAGTAGACTGTGAGAGAATACATTTCTCTTTGTTAAAAGCCATCCACTTGTGGTGTTTCTATTATGGCAGCACTAGATGACTAAGACACCATCTGACTGTGGATTTCCACTAGGAAGTCCTGCCGTGTTGTTAGATTCTCAGCAAATTATACTTGTCACTTTCCACCTGAACCCAACCTGGCTCCAAACCAATATCTTGTCCCAAACTTTCTATTTTTCTGTGACAACCATTCTACTTGTCATCCAATCCAAAACTTTTAGAAGTCATCTTTGACTCTCTCCTTATATGTAATAAGTCACCAAGTCCTATAGTTTTTGCTTCAAAATACATCTAATTTTACATTTATCACCAATACCTTGTGTCTAACTATAACAACTCTTAATTGCCTTCTTGATTCTAGTTTATCCCTCTTCCAGTCTTTTTTGCGTGCCACTCATTTTTCTTAAATACCACTTTTATCTTCACCTAACTTTGTTGAAAAACTTCCAGTACCTTCCTGTTTTTTGCTTCTTGAGCTTAGAGTTCAGCCTGCCTTTCATGGTCCTCCATAATCTCACCATACCTCCATGTCCATCTTTACTTCCAGCATTCACACTAGAATCCATTCACTTTTATACTTTTACTCATGGTATCCTGGTTTCTATAAGGCTTTCTTTTGGCTTCTCTATCTATAACCCACCCATCTCTCAAAATCTAGTTCAATAGCTGCTGCTTTCATGAAACATCCCAGTCCTCGATGAGCTCCAGTTTCTTTGAACTTCTCTGATGCCAGTAGGTGGCACCATATTTGTCATAATCATTCACTAATTGTCATGTAATCATCTTGTCTCTCCTGCTAGATTGTAAATTCTTAGAAGACGTGTTGGTTCATGTGCTAAAGGTAGGTTGGTTCATTGAAAACAATCACAAAAGAACCAGATTATGTGCTGCAAATATTTATTTCTTTTAATTCGCAGAAAACTGTGATTGGAGATGCCTCAGAAACTTTTCTCTTGAAATTCTCAGAGGTCACTTTGGGTGATGTGATGGAAATTAGAAAAAGAAACAACAAAGTAACTAAAGTCCCCTTTAACTCTACCAACAAATTTCAGGTGAATTTTTCCTCACAACTGGCCATTTTTTGTTATCACTAGAATGATATTTCTGTCTGCACACATCCTTTGGGTAGTACATATTTTGAATGATATCTGACTTCAAAAATAGTCCTCAGGGATGCAGGGCCTGGGCCTCTGGTAAACCGAGATCAAGCTTCCCTCGCTGGCTTCCTTCCTTTCCCTGAAGAAGGATAGAGAAGAAAAGAAAGGTGAAGAGCACGTCAAGACCTGGATGCTCTATGCATGATCCCTCTGTATTATGCATGCGCACACACACACACACACACACACACACACACACACACACACACACACACACACACACACACACACACACTCCAATACATATATACACATACTTATGTACATAAGAAAAAGCAAACTAGTTGCCACGGAGTCAGCTCTGACTCCGTGGCAACCCCATCTGTGTCAGAGTAGCACTGTTCTCCAAAGGGTTTTCAAAGGATGATTTTTTGAAAGCAGATCATGAGACTTTTCTTCCAACGTGTCTCTGGGTGGACTTGAGCCTCTGGCCTCTAGGTTAGCAACCAAGCACACTAACCGTTTGCACCACCCAGAGACTCACACACACACAAACACATACACGCACACCAGCTTCTTACATTAGGTGGTATGTTTCTAGTAAATCAAATGCCCATGACAGATCCTCACTTTAGAGTAACGTTTGTACAAGTGAAAGGCAACAGCCTAAATGAAAGGGAGAGGGGAGGGGGCAGAACTAACCTTACTGCACACCTGTATGTGCCAGGCACTTTACCTACATTATCTTATTTAATCCTCACCATAAGTCTATGAGATAGTACTAATTAATTCCAATTTATAAATAAGAAAACAGGCCTTAAACAAGTGTTGACTTGCATCTCTAACTGGCACAACCAGTTTTCATGAGTCTGCTTAACTCTACAGTTCAGGCTTTTCTACCACAACACGAAGGCAGCGCAATTTCATTTAACTCCATGTTAGTAAGCCTCGCCCTTTGTAGAAACGACTGAACAGTCTCTCAGATCACCAGCCACATTCTTCCCAATCCATCCTGTAAGCAGTTGATAGGGACCTCCTTTCTACCACTATGCAGGAAGAATATAGCCAGCCTTGTCTAGTGGTCTCCCCTCATTCCAGGCGTGGCCAACAACCATCCCCCTCTCCCTCTTTCGAACAGTAGACGTAACTGCTAGTAGCCCAAGATACTACAGCAGTAGGATTTCCCATACACTCCAAAGCTGACAGCAGGGGATCATGACTTGGGCTTGGCATAACAGTAAGGCATGTAACTAAAATAACCATGCTTTTGTAAAGTTTCTGTGATTATCCATCCATCTTAGTTTGGATGGAATTTAGGGTTAGAAAAGAACTGTTGCAAACATTTTTGTGGGTTGTTGCTGTTGTTGTTAGGTACTGTCGAGTCAATTTTGATTCATAGTGACCCCATGTGACAGAGTAGAACTACCCCATAGGGTTTTCTAGGCTATAATCTCTACAGAAGCAGATTTACAGGTCTCTCTTCTGTGGAGCTGCTGGGTGGGTTCCAATTGCCAACCTTTCGATTAGCACCCAAGCTCTTAACCATTGTGCCACCAGGACTCTTTTCTTTGTGGGTAATGGGCCAATAAAGAATCACATTTAGCTAAATAGTCATCTAACAAAAATTTATGACGTGAACAATTAAAGCCAGGAAGTCTCTCATTCAAAACAAAAGTGAAAATAAAATGAGTAGCAATCCTAAAATAGCAATAGTTGGTAATAGCTACAATTCTCACAACTCTATGGGTAGATACTATTATTCTGCCCTCCCAGTTTCTACCCAGGAAATAGAAGTACAGAGTATATCACACAGCTAGTAAGGGGCAGAGCCAGAATCCAAACCCAGATAGTCAGTGCTCCTGAGGATTATGTTAGATTATCTTTCAAGATCCAGAATCCTAAGGAGGCTCCGTTTTACCACAGTAAAGACATTCCTAGTCTATGAGAAATGAGAAGGAAAGCACGTTCCATGAGGCCTGTACTTTTTCACGTACAGAAAGTTAGGGGAGAAAGTGGGCCATTCAGAGTTGGAACTTGGCATAGCAGTAAGGCATGTAAATAGAGAGTGGGCCCCTGTGTGGGCTTCTGCTGAAGAGGTCAAAGAAACTCTTCAGGTGCTATTAGAGCCATACGAATACACTACAAAAGAGCAAAACTCCACCGTACACAAAGAGCTGTAGAGATCATTATAAACTCTTTGATGTGTTGCTCAACTGAAGGAAAAATGGTGAAAAATCCATGTCTTATTGATCTTAGTAATATTCCCCAAACTGAGACTAGTCTATGAAAATACTTTCAGTAGTCTATGGAAAATTGGAAAATTAAGACAATGTGATAAGTTTTACATAAGGATGAATTTATTTAATTTAAAAACTTGTCCTGGGAGGGGCCAAGACGGCCGAGTAGGCAGATGCTTCCTGTGGTCCCTTACAACAAAGATCTGAAGAAAACAAGTTGAATTGATTACATATGACAATCTAGGAGCCCTGAACATCAAAGGCAAAGTTGAGGAATCAGACTGAGTGGCAGGGGAGAGAGAGAGAGTTCGGAAGCAGTGAGGAGTTGCCAGACCTGACCCAGCAGGGGCCAGAGCCCTTCAGACTGGATTGGCTCCCATGCGCAGTGAGGCAAGCAGTGGCGTTCAGGAGGCGTTTTCCGTATACAGAGAGACCCAGTGGCAGAGAGTCTACTCAGGCATCCAGAATCAGTGAAAAGCAGTGCTCAATCAGCAAAAGATAAGTACTTGCATCTGGCCCACTGTGCAGATCAAAAACACCCTCTTTGGGAAAAACCTCTCTCCCATTTACCTCCCCCCTTCCCGCTCTGCACTGGGACCCAGGCCAGCTTCAGCAATTGCCGATTCCGCTGGGTGAGAAGTAGGACCCATCACATGCTCTGAGCCATTCTCCTGGCCTTGGAGAGGGAACAAATTAACAAACAAGGGAAAAAATAATCTACCGTCTCCCCTAAGCCAGGAACTCAGGGTAGGCACACCTCCTTTGCCAAGACATAGGAATAAGGGATCCACAGACTTTGAATGCCTTTCACCCCTACATAGACCTGAGTGGGTCCGTTTCAACAGCGTAGGCCCTCGTTACCACAGTACAACAGGGTATATACCTGAAGTCTAACTGCAACTATTTCTGTATGGTAAAGTGGCAGGTTCCTGACATTTGACACTGCTCTGCCCATTAAGCAGGGTCCTCACGTACCCACATCAGGAGCCTGAGAACTGGTGGCTCCACTCACGCCACCTAGCCACCCACAACAGGAGTCCAAGAATAAGTTGTGCCCCCTAGTCCTTACACATAACAGCATGGGGTGCTCATAGTCTGGCTGCAAAACCTACCCACATATGCGCTGTAGGGAACAGGGACATGCTTTCCTCCCACACACTCGGGGCAGCCATCAGTCCCCTGCCTTGCTCAGCTCATGACCCCTACTGCAGCCAGATACTTGTGCCTACACAAATCACCCATGCCTAAGTGAGAGCCTGCACCACACACTTGGTAACCGACTACCTGGACACCTGAGCTGAATTCATACAAGAAAAGTAAACAGACTCCTAGACTCACATACCTAGTAATACCTCTAACCACCTGGTGACAGGACATTAGAGCTTCAAAGGTGCCAATAATCAACCTAGCTCACATGAGCAGCCTGTTTGGCCATATCAAAACAAAACAAGAAGCTAGGACACAGTAAGCAAACATAAAATAAATAAATATAATAACTTATTGATGGGTTGGAGACAACAGTCAATATCAAATCACATGAAGAGGAAGACCATGATGGCTTCAGCAAGCTCCCAAAATAAGACATTTTCCAGAAGAAGAGAATTTCTTGGAATTACCAGAGGTAGAATACAAAAGATTAATATACATAACTCTTCAAGAGATCAGGAAGGAGATCAGGCAAAACACAGCAAAAGCCAAGGTACACACAGACAAAGCAATAGAGGAACTCAAGAAGATTAGAGAGGATCACAGTGACAAATTTAACAGGCTGCAAGAATCCATAGACAGCAATCAGAAATCCAGAAGATTAACAATAAAATTTCAGAATTAGACAATTCAACAGAAAGTCATAGGAGAAGAACTGAGGCAATGGAAGTCAGAATTAGTGAGATTGAAGATAAAGCACTTGACAACAACTAATTTGAGGAAAAATCAGATAAAAGGATTTTAAAAAATGAAGAAACCCTAAGAATTATGTGGGATCTATCAAGAGGAATAAGCTATGAGTGACTGGACTACCAGAACAAAGGGGGATAACAGAAAATGCAGAGAGAATTGTTGAAGATTTGTTGGCAGAAAACTTCCCTGATATCATGAAAGATGACAAGATATCTATCCAAGATGCTCATTAAACCACACATGAGGTAGATCCCAAGAGAAAGTCACCAAGACTTGTTATAATCAAACTTGCCAAAACCAAAGATAAAGAGAGAATTTTAAGAGTGGCTAGGGATAAACAAAAAGCAATCTTCACAGGAGAGTCAATAAGAATAAGCTCGGGCTACTCAGCAGAAACCATGCAGCCAAGAAGGCAGTGGGATGACATACATAAAGCCTTAAAGGAAAAAAAATTGCCAGCCAAGAATTATATATCCAGCAAATCCGTCTCTCAAATATGATGGTGAAATTAGGGCATTACCAGATAAACAGAAGTTTAGGGAATTTGCAAAAACCAAACCAAAATTACAAGAAATACTAAAGGGAGTCCTCTGGTCAGAAAAAGAATAACATCAGATAACAACCCAACACTAGAACACGGGACAGAGCAACCACATATCAACCAAGATAGGGAAGTCACAAAAATAAATCAAAGCTAAAACACTGAAAGTAGGGAAATAGAGATGTCAATATGTAAAAGATAACATTAAAACGAAAAAGAGGGACTTAAAAAATGTAGACATAGATTTTTCATATGGAGAGGAAGTCAAGGTGATATAAAGAAATAAAAGACTGGTTTAAACTTAGAAAAATAGAGGTAAATATTGAGGTAACCACAAA
>NW_004444104.1:2337097-2374706 GCF_000243295.1 Trichechus manatus latirostris
ATGGAATACTCCCAAACTCATTCTATGAAGCCAGCTTAACCCTGATACCAAAACCAGGTAAAGACGCCACGAAAAAAGTAAGTTACAGACCAATATGCCACATGAACATTAATGTAAAAATCCTCAACAAAATTCTAGCTAATAGAATTAAGCAACACCAAAACAATAATTCACTACGATCAAGTGGGTTATCTACCAGGTATGCAGAGATGGTTCAACATTAGAAAAACAATCAATGTAATCCATCACACAAAAAAAACAAAAGACAAGAACCACATGATATATCAATTGATGCAGAAAAGGCATTTGACAAAGTCCAGCACCTGTTCACGATAAAAACTCTCAGCAAAATAGGAATAGAAGGGAAATTCCTCAGCATAATTAAGGACATTTATACAAAGAGAACAGCCAACATCATCATCAATGGAGACAGACTGAAAGCATTCCCCTTGAGATCGGGAGCCAGACAAGGATGCCCTTTATCACCACTCTTATTCAACATTGTGCTGGAGGTCCTAGCCAAAGCACTTAGCTAGAAAAAGAAATAAAGGGCATGGAAATTGGTAAGGAGAAGTAAAAGTATCTCTATTTGCAGCTGATACGATCTTATACACAGAAAACCCCAAAGAATTCACAAGAAAACTACTGGAACTAATAGAAGATTTCAGCAAAGTTTCAGGATACAAGAAAAACATACAAAAATCAGCTGGATTCCTTTACACCAACAAAGAGAACCTTGAAGAGGAAATCACCAAATCAATACCATTTCCAATAGCCCCCAAGAAGATAAAATACTTAGGAATAAATCTAACGAGAGAAGTAAAAGATCTGTACAATGAAAACTACAAGACACTACTGCAAGAAACCAAAAGAGACCTGCCTAAGTGGAAAAACATACCTTGTTCATGGATAGGAAGGCTCAACATTGTGAAAATGTCAATTTTACCCAAAGAGATCTACAGATACAATGCAATCCCGATCCAAATTCCAACGGCATTTTTCAATGAGATGGAGAAACAAATCACCAACTTCATATGGAAAGGGAAGAGTCCCCAGATAAGTAAAGCATTACTGAAGAAGAAGAACAAAGTGGGAGGCCTCACACTACCTGATTTTAGAACCTATTATACTGCCACTATGGGCAAAACAGCCTGGTACTGGTACAACAACAGATACATAGACCAATGGAACAGAATTGAGAATCCAGACATAAATTCACCCATCTATGAGCAGCTGATTTTTGACAAAGGCCCAAAGTCCATTAATTGGGGAAAAGACAGTCTTTTTAACAAATGGTGCTGGCGTAACTGGATATTCATCTGCAAAAAAATGAAACAAGACCCCTACCTCACACCATGCACAAAAACTAAGTCAAAATGGATCAAAGACCTAAATATAAAATAGAATATGATAAAGATCATGGAAGAAAAAATAAGGACAATGCTAGCAGCCCTAATACATGGAATAAACAGAATATAAACCATAAGTAATAATGCTCAATCACCAGAAGAGAGACTAGGTAAATGGGAGCTCCTAAAAATCCAACACTTATGCTCATCAAAAGACTTCACCAAAGGAGTAAAAAGACAACCTAGAGACTGGGAAAAAATTTTTGGCTACGACAAATCTGATCAGCGTCTAATCTCTAAAATCTACAAGATGCTGCAAAACCTCAACAACAAAAAGATAAATAACCCAATTAAAAAAGGGCAAAGGACATGAACAGACACTTCACCAAAGAAGACATTCAGGTGGCTAACAGACACATGAGGAAATGCTCATGATCAGTAACCATTAAAGAAATGCAAATCAAAACTACAAGGAGATACCATCTCACCCCAACAAGGGTAGGATTAATCCAAAAAACACAAAATAATAAATGTTGGAGAGGTTGTGGAGAGACTGGAACACTTATACACTGTTGGTGGGAATGGGAATGTAAAATGGTACAACCACTTTGGAAATGATTTTGGCGCTTCCTTAAAAAGCTAGAAATAGAAGTACCATCTGATCCAGCAATCCCACTCCTTTGAATATATCCTAGAGAAATAAGAGCCGTCACACTAATAGATATATGCACACCCATCTTCAGTGTAGCACAGTTCACAATAGCAAAAAGATGGAATCAATCTAGATGTGCATCAATGGACAAACGGATAAGCAAATTATGGTATATTCACACAATGGAATACTATGCAACGATAAAGAACAACAATGAATCCGTGAAACATAACATGGAGGAATCTGGAAGGCATTATGCTGAGTGAATTTAGTCAGCTTCAAAAGGGCAAACATTGTATAAGACCACTATTATAAGAACTCAAGAAAAAGTTTAAACACAGAAGAAAACATTCTTTGATGGTTACAAGGGTGGGGAGCGAGCAGGGTATTCACTAGCTAGATAGTAGACAGAATTATCTCAGGTGGAGGAAAGGACAACACACACTAGAAGAAGTCAGCACAATTGGACTAAACCAAAGCTAAGAAGTTTCCTGAATATAACCAAACACTTGGAGGGACAGAGTAGCCGGGGCAGAGGTCTGGGGACCATGGTTTCAGGTGATGTCTAGGTCAATTGGCATAAAAAAGCTTATTAATAAAATATTCTGCATCCCAGTTTGGTGAGTGGTGTCTGGAGCCTTAAAAGCTAGCAAGCGGCCATGTAAGATGCATCAATTGGTCCCAACCCACCTGGAGCAAAGGAGAATGAAGAACACCAAAGACACAAGGAAAGTATTAGCCCAAGAGATAGAATGGGCTACATAAACCAGAGACTTCATCAGCCTGAGACCAGAAAAACTAGATGGTACATGGCTACCACCAATGACCGCCCTGACAGGAAACACAACAGAGAGTCCCTGACAGAGCAGGAGAAAAGTGGGGTGAGAACTCAAATTCTAGTAAAAAGACCAGACTTAATGGTTTGATTGAGACTGGAGGGACACCGGAAGACATGGCCCTCGGACTCACTGTTAGCCCAAAGCTAAAACCATTCCTGAGGCCCACTCTTCACACAAAGATTAAACTGGACTATGGAATGTAAAATGATATTTGTGAAGAGTGTGCTTCTTAGCTCAAGTAGATACGTGAGACTAAATGGGCAGCTCCTGTCCAGAGGTGACATGAGAAGGCAGAGAGGGTCAGGAGCTGGTTGAATGGACACAGGAAATCAGAGGTGGAAAGGAGGAGTGTGCTGTCACAGTATAGAGAGAGCAACTAGGGTCACATAACAATGTATGTATAAATTTTTGTATGAGATACTAACTTGAATTATAAACTTTCACTTAAAGCACAAAAAAAAAAAAAAAGCTTGTCCTTTATATCATTCATGATTAAGGCCAGTGTCTCTAGAACCTGATAGCCTAGGTTCAAATCCAAGTTCAACACCTACTAGTTGTGTGACCTTGAGCAAGTCAATTAACCTCTCCGTGCCTCAGTTTCCTCATTTGCAAAAAGGGATAATAATAGTACCCACTGCCTTAGGGTTGTTTTGAGTATTAAATGATTAGTGTCTGAAACACTTAGAACAGAGCCTGGCACACAGTACACACTATATAAGTGTCCACTATTAGTATTCCTACTTTTTACATTTTAAAACGCACTATATTTTAGAAAATGATGGTGCTGATGACATGGCAGGTGTTTTGCTTTGTTTATTTAGTATTTTTAACTTGTCCATAAAAAAGCTAGAATTGGTCGACATTCAATCACTTCAGGAGGTAGCATATGACCAGGTACCCATGGTACTGAAGGAAGAAGTCCAAGCTGCGCTGAAGACATTGGTGAAAAACAAGGCTCCAGGAATTGATGACATACCAATTGAGATGTTTCAACAAATGGATGCAGCATTGGAAGTGCTCACTCGTCTATGCCAAGAAGTTTGGAAGACAGCTACCTGGCCAAACAACTGGAAGAGATCTATATTTATGTCTAGTCCCAAGAAAGGTGAACCGACTGAATGTGGAAATTATTGAACAATATCATTAATACAACAGACAAGTAAAATTTTGCTGAAGATCATTCAAAAGTGGCTGCAGCAGTATATCAACAGGGAACTGCCAGAAATTCAAGCCAGATTCAGAAGAGGATGTGGAACCAGGAATGTCATTGCTGATGTCAGATGGATCCTGGCTGAAAGCAGATAATACCAGAAAGATGTTTACCTGTGTTTTATTGACTATGCAAAGGCATTTGACTGCATGGATCTTAACAAATTATGGATAACACTGCGAAGAATGGGAATTCCAGAACACTTAATTATGCTCATGAGGAACTTGTATATAGATCAAGAGGCAGTTGTTCAGACAGAACAAGGGGATACTGCATGGTTTAAAGTCAGGAATGGTGTGTGTTGGGGTTGTATCCTTTCACCATACTTACTCAATCTGTATGCTGAGCAAATAATCCAAGAAGCTGGACTCTTTGAAGAAGAATGGGGCATCAAGATTGGAGGAAGATGCATTAGCAGCTTGTATTATGGAGACGACACAATCTTGCTTGCTGAAAGTGAAGAGGACTTGAAGCACTTACTGATGAAGGTCAAAGACCACAGCCTTCGGTGTGGATTACGCATCAACATAAAGAAAACAAAAATCCTCACAACTGCACCAATAAGCAACATTATGATAAACGGAGAAAAGATTGAAGTTGTGAAGGATTTCATTTTACTTGGATCCACAATCAACAACCATGGAAGCAGCAATCAAGAAATCAAAAGACGAATTGCATTGGGCAAATTTGCTGCAAAAAGACTTCTTTAAAGTGTTAAAAACCAAAGATGTCGCTTTAAGGACTAAGGTGCGCCTGACCCAAGCCATGGTGTTTTCAATTGCCTCATATGCACCTGAAAGCTGGATAATGAATACGGAAGACCAGAGAAGAACTGACACCTTTGAATTGTGGTGTTGGTGAAGAATATTGAATATACCATGGACTGCCAAAGAGTGAACAAATCTGTATTGGAAGAAATACAACCAGAATGCCCCTTAGAAGCAAGGTTGGCGAGACTATGACTCACATACTTTGGACGTATTATCAGGAACGATCGGTCCCTGGAGAAGGACATCGTACTTAGTAAAGTAGAAGGTTTAGCGAAAGCAAGGAAGACTCTCAATGAGACAGATTGACACAGTGGCTGCAACAATGGGCTCAAGCAAGCATACCGATGCTTGTGAGGATGGTGCAAGACTGGGCAGTGTTTCGTTCTGTTGTACATAGGGTTGCTATGAGTCGAAACTGACTCGAGGGCACCTAACAACAACAACAAAGAAGCTGGCAACACTATGTTGGCCCTTGTCATGGACTGAATTATGTCCCCCAAAAAATGTGTGTATCAGTTTGGCTGGGCCATGATTCCCAGTATTGTGTGGTTGTCCTCCCTTTTGTGATTGTAATTTTATATTAAAGAGGATTAGGGTGGGATTGTAACACCCTTACTAAGGTCACATCCCTAAGCTAATCTAAAGGGAGTTCCCTGGGGTGTGGCCTGTACCACCTTTTATCTTACAAGAGATAAAAGGAAAGAGAAGCAAGTAGAGAGCTGAGGACCTCACACTACCAAGAAAGCAGTGCCAGGAGTAGAGGGCATCCTTTGGACCTGAGGTTCCTGCGCTGAGATGCTCCCAGACCAAAGGAAGACTGATGCATGACAGTGACCTTCCTCCAGAGCTAACAGAGAGAGAAAGCCTTCCCCTGGAGCTGACACCCTGAATTTGGACTTGTAACCTACTAGACTGTGAGAGAATAAATTTCTCTTTGTTAAAGACATCCACTTGTTGTATTGCTGTAGTAGCAGCACTAGATGAATAAGACAGCCTTCTACTTTTTTTTTCATTTTACTTATCTCTGATCCAACAGTCCAAGAACTACTGATTTTGAATCAACCGTTGGACCTAAAATAGTAGAATTTTTCTTTGTAATTGACTTATTTTTCTCCAAACACTCCAACTTCCTGAAATTTCTGTTGAGTGCTTGGAAGAGTACCTGGTATATAATATGGGCTATGTAAGGGTTGGAAACCCTGGTGGTATAGTGGTTAAGAGCTACAACTGCTAACCAAAAGGTCGGCAGTTCCAAACCACCAGGTGCTCCTTGGAAACTCTATGGGGCAGTTCTACTCTGTCCTATAGGCTATAGGGTCACTATGAGTCAGAATCGACTCGATGGCAACGAGTTTGGTTTTTTTTTTTTTATGTTAGCCATTTTATTCATTTGTTTATTTTCAAAATTTTTGTTTATCTTATTAGGTTAAATCTAGAAGTAGAATTGCTAGGTCAAATAGTATTCATGTTAAAATTGTGATACCTATTGCTTAACTGTCCTCCAGAAAGGTTGTGCATGAGAGTGTCCACCTCCTTACACTCCTGCCATTTTCTCTGACATCAAGGCAGCAAAGCTGGATCAATTCCGAGATGAAAAGGCACAGAGAGTTCCTGCTGACCTCGTGCCTGCCTGAGCTCAGAGCAGTTGTGTCTGAAAGAGTGCTGCTTACAACAGGGAGGTAGAGACAGGAGGTGAGATGTGGAGGCTCAGAGCCTCCACCCATCTCATGAGCATCTCAGAAGATCTCGTTCAAGGCCCAAGATTTCATGGACTGACAGTCATATTTGGCCTTCGTGGCCTTCTCTAAAGCAACAATTTTCTGTTTGAAAGACAAGCTCCACTTAGTTTGGTTTCAAACTCAAGGTGCCTCTCTGGGCTGGGCCAAGTCTAGATCTCTGCATATTGCTTGGTCACAAGACAAAGAATAGAACATGGCTGGGGATGTCATTATTCCTCTTTCTTCTTTACATTTCGAGGACAAGTAGTCCAACAAGAGTAAGGGATATTTTTCTCCTTCCTGTCACATTGGTATTTGTGATGGTTAAGATTGTGTGTCAACTTGGCTGGGCCATGATTCTCAGTGTTTGTATGTGATCACTCCCAAGATGGAATCTACTGTGAGTAGCCAATCAGTTGAGGGGGAGTTTCCTTGGAGGTGTGGCCTGCATCCGAATATAAGCAGACATTCTGGCTTTTTGCTTGCTCTGGATCCTGCAGCTGCCTCCTGTTCATCTGACGTCCAGTTCTTGGGACTTGAGCTATCAGCTTATCTGCCGATCTTGGGGTTCGTTGATCTTCACAGCCTGGTAGCAAGAGCCCTGCTCACTGACCTGCCATTCTTGGGTTCACCAGCCCCGCCAGCCCCAGCAGCTACGTGAATTGAGAGAAGCCTCTATCCTGATTCGTGGACTTGGGATGTTCCAGCTTCTACAATCACGTGAGCTGTTTCCTATATATAAATCTCTTTATATATGTATATTTATATGCTTTACTGGTTTTGCTTTTCTAAAGAACCCAGTCTAAGACAGTATTAAAAGGCCTTTACAGTTCAGACTCCTAGTAATGAAAATGGAATCAATAGTAAATAACATGCTGTGTCTAACATGCTCAATTATTTCCCTTCTCCCAGCTCTCCATCTATGAGACAGATGACCCCAATGACAAACGCTTCCTCATAGTGATGAAAGGGGCCCCTGAGAGGATCTGAGAAGTGCAGCACCATCATGATCAGCAGCCAAGAGCAGCCCCTGGACCAGAGCAGAGCCAAGGCATTCCACAGAGCATACATGGAGCTCAGAGGCCTGGGCAAGCACGTGTTGCTTTTGGAGCAGAACTCTTATCCATCGCCCAACAGATGCAAGGTTCTGACCGTTGGTTAGGGCACAAGATGAGGTAGGCATCTTTGAGTAGCAGAGTAGATATGACATCCACATGATTAATACTAAGAGGAATATGATAAACATAATGTTAAACATATAACAAAATGTATATGACAGCACAGACAAGGGTGGGATCACTTCCAATAGGAAAAATCAGGGGAGATTTTATGAAAGGATTTACATTTTAAACTGGGCCTTGAATGACCGATAACATTCTGAAGGGAGGTTGGGAAAAGTATTCAAGGAAGAGAGAAGAACATGAGCCAGAGCACAAAGGCAGGACTGCATAAGGAAAGGTAGGCAAGCTGAGCCAGTCTTCTAGTACTGAGTGTTGCAGGGGGGATGAGATAGCACGGTCATAGGAAATAGATGAGAAAGCTAGACTGAATGGGTGGGTGAGGAATTGGGGGGAGGGAGAAGGACTTGCAGTCAGTGGAGAGCTATTGAAGGCTTTGCATCAGGAGTGAGCTGATCAAAGTTTTGGTGTGTTTTTAAGAATAATTTTTGGCAGTAGCATGTTAGAGGTGTTGACAGGAAGAGGAGAGGCGTGGGTCTAAGTAGAGGTGGCTGCCCTCATTCAGGTAAAAGGGGATGGGAATTTGCTCCAAGGCAATGGGAATGTGAAGGAGGAGTCAGAGGCAAAAGGCTGATAGATTGGTAAGACTTAGCAGCTAATTAGAGGAGAAAAGTACATTTTTGAAAAAACATTTACGTGATTGGGAAAAAAAGTAATGCCAGTAACTGAGATAGGGAATGTTGGAAGGAAACTTAGAAATACAGTCATTGTGCAGGAGCCTACTCATGGTTATTTAAGGTGTTGGGAGACAACATGATCCATTGTGAGAATAACAGGCTGATCAAAGGACATCTTCTCAGAACAACAGAATGATAAATTTAACGTAACAGAAATTAATGGTTGCAGATAAGGGTCATTAAACATTAAAATTCTTGCCAATAGAGATGTTGGAGTCTGTGGAATGTGTGTTTTTAAAGGATGTTTCAATTTGTAAAGTAGATAAAATATATAAATGAGATGATAATGCTTTAGCATTCTCTAAATATTCCATAGGACTGGGTAATCTCCTTTTCAACACAGCTCTGGGAACCTCACATTTAACTCTCAAAGTCTGTACTTTATTGTAATTTATAAGGTAGTAAGCCATGCTAAGAATAAATTTAATTATATAAAAGCTAATGAGAAGATCCCAAGGTCTTAGAAGTCCCACCAGACACAGAAATCCCTTCTACCTCAACCTGTGAGACTCTGATGCCTTCAGAGAAATAAATAGTTCTACCTGATTCCTCATAGCCTTTCTCTCACGCTTGTCTTGATTAAAGTTTGAACTTCATACTATTCCCCTGATACCCCAACTTCTTCTCTGACTTTGTGCAGTAGCATATGCTGTTTTCTCTGCCTTCCCACCCCCAACCCTCCCTTCTTTTCCTGAAAAACATGTACTCCTCTCTCAGGATCCAGTTCAAATATTACCTCCTGGGTAAAATCTTTCCCGACTTCCCAGGTAGTTGTAGTGTAGCTATACTCAGTAGTACTGACTATGTTTTATTATAAGTTATTTCTCTGTCCACCTGTTTTGGGTTGAATTGTGTACCCCCAAAATGTGTGCCAACTTGGCTAGGCCACAGTTACCAGCATTGTGTGGTTATCCACCCACAATACTGGTTATCCATTTTGTGATCTGATGTGATTATCCTATGTGTTGTAAATACTAACCTCTATGATGTTAATCAGGCAGGATTAGAGGCAATTATGTTAATGAGGCAGGGCTCAATCTACAGGATTAAGTTGTTTCTTGAGTCAATCTCTTTTGAGACATAAAAAAGAGAATCAAGCAGAGAGGAGAGGGATCCCCTAACGCCAAGAAAGAAAAGCCAGGAGCAGAGCGCATTGTTTGGACCCAGGACCCCTGCCCTGAGAAACTCCTAGACACAGGGAAATATTGATGACAAGGACATTCCTGAATTCTAGGACCCAAAACAAATAAACAGGCAGGTTTTCCCCAACAATTTATTATGAAAATTTTCAAACAAACAGCAAAGTTCAAAATATTTTACAGTGGACACTCGTTTACCCATTACTTACATGTTACTATTAGTATTTTTCAAAAGGCAGTTTTTACCCTCCTTTTACTTGCTAAGTAAAGCATTGCCCAGGAAGTACCACTTCCTCACCCGTTCCTGTAATGAAAAGACTGCTTGGCTTTTTATTCCTATCATTATATGACACCAAGAAACAACTTAATTTTTGCCCATAAAACAAAATGAGAGTAAATGGGCATACCAGCCCAGGGGCAAGGACTAGAAGGCAGGAGGTGACAGGAAAGCTGGTAACAGGGAACCCAAGGTTGAGAAGGGGAGAGTGTTGATATGTCGTGGGGTTGGTAATCAATGTCACACAACAATGCGTGTACTAATTGTTTAATAAGAAGCTACTTTGTCCTGTAAACCTTCGTCTAAAGTAGAAAAATAAATAAATAAATAAGAAATGACTTAATTTTTGAGCCTCAGTTTACTGTCTTGAAATAGAGACTAAACTGTCCCCAATCTCATAACTACTGTTATCTCACTTATTAGGAGCTGAGGAAATTTGGTTCCATGTAATAAATCACAGTGGTTCAACACATGTACTGCCCAGAACTGTGCTCCAACTTCAGGTATGGACTGTGGCCTCATCTGGTCTCTCCTAGCCCTTCTAGGGATGCTAAACCTGCCATGGTGACTGGCATGGAGCTGAAGGACATGAGCCCAGAACAGCTAGACGAGCTCCTAGCCAACCACTCAGAAATTGTCTTTGCCCAGACATCCCTGCAGCAGAAGCTGATTATTGTGGAGGGCGGTCAGAGATTGGTGAGTGAATGGCTCCATAGCCAGAGGGCCCAGGGCCACTGTCATTGGGTGGAGAAATGCCAGAACAGAGTTGTGTCTTGGACCAGGACTATGGGGCATTTTGAAATCTCTCAAGATAAAGGTCTTTGCCAGTCATTGTCATTTCACCTCCTTGCCCTCTCACTGGGTTTATACTCCACTCTTCTGTCCTTAACCATGTAAGAAAGGAATGGTGCCAGACCCTTCCACACTACACGTTAAAGGAGGAACTCCAACTGGTTCTCTGTACTCCATCACTAGAGCTATGGGCTTCCAACAGCAAAACATTTGGGTACTGTGGTAGGTGTGGGTCTATAAGGATTTAAAAATATAAAAATATAACACATAGCCCCTATCCACTTTAACCCACCACACGCACTAGTTTTTATTATTTGCATACATCTAGTTTGCAGCTCATTATTGCTTCCTGGATTTCCTGTCTTTATATTTTCCCCCAAATAGGCCCTTAATTTCAGCTCCAGTAGTCCTCCTAGCCTTAAGATGAAATTGAGACTATGTTGTTCTTGCCAAACCTGTGGCCCCTTGGATCTGTGCCACTACATTCTCTCACCACATCCCCCAGAGGCTGCAGTGGTTGCTGTGACAGGGGATGGAGTTAATGACTCTCCAGCTCTGAAGAAGGCAGATGTTGGAATTGCCATGGGCATAGCAGGTTCTGATGCAGCCAAAAATGCAGCTGACATGGTCTTACTGGATGACAACTTTGCATCCATAGTCACAGGGGTGGAAGAAGGTAAACGAGGTCGCCAGTGATTTCACCAAGAGCTGGGGTCACCTAGGGGACTGAAAGCAAGTCCTATAAGAAGAAACGTTTTTTGCCTAGGTTGCCTGATCTTTGACAACCTAAAGAAAAGTATTGCTTACACCTTGAGCAAGAACATGTTTCTCCTTTGCTCCTAGTTGATCTACATCGTTGTTGGGCTCCCCTTTCCTATTGGTACCATTGCCACCTGTTTCACAGACTTGGGCACAGACGTTGTAAGTAGCACTAAAGGGAACAGTGGTCTGTAGACTTTTAAAAACAAGGAGATGAACTGAATCAGTACTTCTCAGACTTCAGTGCCATGAGGCCTGAAATTCTGTGTTTATAACAAGTGGCCCACCAACCACTTCGCTCCATATAGGAATTTTTCAAGACATGAGTTCTTCACCCTCCAAAAAAAATATGCCGTTGGTCATTTCAGCCCGTGCCTCCCTTTTCTTCTGGGAAGATGAAGCTGTCACCAAAATAGTCCCTGCAATGCTGGGGCCCAGTGGCTAAAGTGAGACCATCACAGCCATCCCTTTTTAAGTAAAAGACTCTGTGATTTGGAAGCCCTTCACCTAAACACAGTAAGAAGTTGTTGTTGTTGTTGCTAGTTGCTGTCAAGTCAATTCTAACTCGTGGTGACCCCAGTAGAACTGTGCTCCACAGGGTTTTCAAGGCTGTGGTCTTTTGGAAGCAGATCATCAGGCCTGATGTCTGAGGCACCTCTGGGTGATTTCTAACTGCCAACCTTTTGTCTACAGTAAGAAGTAGCAGTAATTAAACCTCTGTAAGGTTTAATTGTCTGAGAAGCTCCTTGACCAGGGGAAGATTGATGACAAGGACTTTCCTCCAGAGCCGACAGAGAGAGAAAGCCTTCCCCTGGAGCTGATGCCTTGAATTTGGGCTTTTAGCCCACTAGACTGTGAGAGAATAAACTTCTCTTTGTTAAAGCCACCCACTTGTGGTATTTCTGTTATAGAAGCACTAGATGACTAAGACAACTAGTATGTTTAGAACTGCTAAAACATGATGATAATAAAAAGCAGATTGATCTTTTAAACTGGCTGTTTTTAAATTCTGTACAGACAATGAACCCTGCACCCATAGATGGCTGCCCCATATCTCTCCCCACCACCACCTCTCACCAATCCTACCCACCTACTGCTATGCCACGGTTGTTATCAGAATTCTATAGGTAGACTGTGTTTCAAGGTTAGGATTCAAAGGCTTTCTCCCCTCTCTAGATTCCTTCCATTGCCTTGGCTTATGAGAAAGCTGAAAGTGACATAATGAACAGAAACCCTCATCACAAGAAGGACAGACTAGTGAGCAAGCCACTCGCCCTCTACTCTTTCCTGCACATTGGTATGATAAGGGCATCTCTTACCTGCCACGCAAGGGTCCACCCCAGAGAATTCGTTTGAGAGAGGTCACAAGTGTGTTTTCTCGTTTGGAGTGGGGTTGGGATGACGGGAGGGTCTGAGGAAAATTATAAAACCTTACCTCTTATCTCTTTTATTCATTTAGGCTTAATGCAATCCCTGGGAGCTTTTTTTGTTTATTTCACCGTTTACACACAGGCAGGGTTTATACCTAGCACTCTCATTGACCTCTCGGTAGAATGGGAAAAGGATGATGTGAATGACTTGGAAGACAGCTATGGACAAGAATGGGTAAGGGAGGTATCTTAGGCTGATTCTCTAGAAAAGCAAAACCAGTAAAATGTATAAATATATATAGAGAGAGATTTATATCAAGGAAATGGCTCACATGATTGTAGAAGCTGGAACATCCCAAGTCTGTAGGTCAGGATAGAGGCCTCTCCTAATTCACATAGCTGCAAGGGCTGGTGAACCTAAAGTCAGCAGGTCAGATAGCAGGGTTCTGGCTCATAGGCTGCAAAAATCAACGAATCCCAAGATTGGCAGACAAGATGGCAGGTAAGCTGCTAGCTCAAGTCCCAAGAACCAGAGGTCAGAGGAACAGGAACCAGCTGCAGGATCCAAAGCAAGCAAAAGCCCCCGAGCCTTGCCAGACACTTACGTTTGATGCACGCCATACCCCCGAAGAAACTCGCTTTCAACTGACTGGCCACTTATAACAGATTCCATCATGGAGGTAATCACATTATATCAAATCTCATCATGGAAGTGATCACATCATTATATGACTGCCAAACTACATCATAACTGCCAAACCACTGAGAATCATGCCCCAGCTAGTTGACACACAACCTTAGTGATCACAGGAGGAGAAAGCTCTTCCCTGAGCATCCTACTGGTTCTCCCCTCCTGTCACTGTCTTGCCCTTGATGCTGAAACTTCATTTTCCTGAAGTGCTTAGTGAGACAGAGAGGGTGAAACTTCTCTCAGTTATTAGGGCTTGGGGACACATTGTTTGGCCTTTGCCAGGACTCAGCCTTGTCTCTCAAATTAGATCCCTGGAGCTAACTTTGTTACATTAGTTTTGCAATCGGTATGGGAGAGTAACCAGTCGACAACACCCACCATTGGACCAAATAAATTAAATTAGCATTCTTTCCCTGCTCACCAGGTTAAGGGGAAACAAATGTTTCATTCCAAAGGCAAGGATATGATCTGCTCTCAGTCGTGGTGAGGTGGGAAAGGGACTAAAGCTTTATAGAACTGCGTTGAAATTGCTCTAAAGTTTTTCTTCGTGAGTCTCACGGTCTCCTCTGCCTCTGCTCCCTGGCAGATGAGGTGCCAAAGGCAGTACCTAGAGTGGACAGGCTACACAGCTTTCTTTGTTGCCATTGTGGTCCAGCAAATAGTAAATCAATCGTCAGGAAAACCCAGAGAAACTCCATTTTCCAGCAAGGTCTCTTCAGGTATTGACAGTGTCTGATCTCATCACTTGACTCTGGGCCTGCAAGGCCAAAGGTCAAGAGGTCTGTTGATTCCAACGGCCCAACTCTGGCCTTGCCTTCGATGCACAAGGCATTAACTCTGCTGGCTGGCATCAGTCTATTGGGTGGCAGCATCACAGTCCCATGTGAATTCAGAATCTGCTTCCTTTCATATGTCTTGCAGCAATAAAATCATCTGGGAGGTTTGCCTCACAGATCATCATAGTGTTAATCCTCTCCTCTGACCTTGGGAGTGTCACAGCCCTGAACTTCACTGTGCTCCGCTGAGTTCACCTTACAGTGGTGGTGGGAAGGAAAGAACTCATCCTCATTCTGAGATATCACAAAGTAAATCAACATTAGGATTTTAGAGTTTTTTTTCCCCTCCCCAAGTCTTTCAAAAGTGAGCAAAATGAGCCAGTTAATCAGAGACTTTGACCTGTCAGTTTTCCCAGAAGAAGAACTGGTTTTCCAAATTTTACTACCCCATCTCTATTGTCATCCAATAGGCAAATGTTGCTTCTTACCGTCACAGTCCAGGTTAAATAAAAAGCTTTTCACATTTATATTGCGTGACCCAATGAATTTGTTGTTTCCAGTAAGGCAGGGAAAACGAACAAGAAACCCTTTGCTTATTGGTTGAGGTTGGGCCTTTCCTTAGGGCGCATTGGGACTCTCCTTCCTCCCTTCTGCTTCCAGGGCTCAGTACTGGTTTGTGACTGTGCCATATGCTATTCTGATTTGGGTATACGATGAGGTGGAAAAACTTTTCATCAGGCTTTATCCTGGAGGTAAGTAGTAATATGTTTTGTGAGACTTTGTTTACCAACTTCAACAGACTTGATTTCTAATTAACTTTTTTCTACCTCTCGAGGTTGGTGGGATAAGACCATGTATTATTAAGGCCATCTTATAGTGCTGATACATTACGGGGATTGCAACCATCATCACAGAACAATTTGTGTATGAATTATTGAATAGGAAACTAATTTGCTGTGTAAACTTTTACCAACAGCACAATAAAATGTTAAAAAGAAAAAAAAGACCATCATATTTCCCAAGTCTCCCAACTGCACATTGATGATGTTCATCTTTTGGCCACTAGCTGGAAGACCTCTTGCACAATGGGGACACCATCAAAATTCATACAAGAGAAAGAAGAAAACCGTGTGAAAGATATTCACCTGATGTTTTGTACTTTTATTAAAGCTGAGATTCAACTGTGTATATGATTTTTATCTATCTCGTTGTTTTAAAATATGTGTATTTCGAGGTAAATAAAAATAAAAAAAAACAGTTGCCGTTGAGTTGATTCCAACTCATAGTGACCCTATAGGACACAGTAGAATCTCGAGGTAATTTAGGGAAGAGGACATGTTTACATGTACATAAATTTCAAGTCTTGTGTAAACCCAAATATCTGCTGGGGTCTCGCTGCTCCTTAAGCTCTAGATAGGATTGCTCAAACCTCCATTCCACACTCTGTTGAAGGTCTAACAACCTCCCTAAAGATTTCTGTAATTCCTGGGGAACTTAGATTTTCATGGCCACCTTACTCAAAAAAAGGTAATTCGGTTGAAGGTTTGCAGGAGATGAAAGTGGCAGCAGGTTTACATCATAGCAACATGGACAACCTCAAGTTTGACTCTAAGACGTCCTTCTCAAAAGTCCTCAGCCATCTTGCCATGACACAGTTTTCCTGGCCACATCAGCCCTCATCCCAACTTCTCGCCATCTCACCAGTCCTTTTAGGGTCTACTTCCTCCCATCTTACCTTCCCTCTCCCCACTCAACTCCAAATTGCCCTTCCCCTTGCTTCTAAACCTCTAATTTAGCTTTCTCCAATTCCTTCAAAACTGAGCTCCATTTTGCATATCCTAACTCAAACTGCTCAGCTGATCCCAAGGGCCTTTCATTTACCAAGATTCTACTTCAGTAGAAAGCCATTGTGATTTAAAAAGGAATATTTCTTGTAAAACAGCTGCAAAGCACTCTCCAGCACCAATTTTATGTCAATCCAATCATGTTTCATGTTTTCACTTAGGTTTATTCATGTGTGACATGTCCATCCATGTTGACATGCCCAGAGAGTTCTCATTTTTAAGTAGAAGATGTTTTAAAAAACCAAGTCTAATTGTGGTGTTCTAATTAGAGTTTTTCTAGAATGCACAGCATAAAAAATAAAATAAAAAAAACAGTTGCCATCAAGTCAATTCCGACTCATAGTGACCCTATAGGACAGAGTAGAACTACCCCATGGGGTTTCCAAGGAGTGGCTGATGGATTCAAACCACTGACCTTTTGGTTAGCAGCCAAGCTCTTAACCACTGCACCACCAGGGCTCCTGCATAGCATAGGACACACAAAAAAATGAGACATTATTTAAAATTTTTTTTTTAACCTCTTCCGGTCATCTTATTTATCTATGGAAGGTCAGAAAATGTAGGATTTACCTTTTGAACTCTCCCCTCACCAGTATTCCTGCCTCTGTATGCTATGCCTTCTGATGTGCCTGCATTTCTGAATCAGGGTTTCTATGGCAGAGATACATCTTCAGTAAACAACATTCTAGGGAAAGTAATTTTCACAGCCTTTCCATCTATTGCATATTCAATACAAATCTGATCTGACAGAACCTGAAAATTATATTAGGTTAAATATTTTTCCATTCAAATGGCCCACCCCATCACCTTTTCTCCATCACAGTGATTAAGTCATATGCTCTGCTGGTGGCTCCAACTTGGTATCTCTGAAAAAACAAAAGAAAGATTTAGAGCCATAATTCTCTGCTGAAATTTTCTTAGGGGTCACATTTAGGAGCATGAAATAGGTAAGAGGACCGTTACTGTAACTTTATGGAAATAAATTATAATGTACACTGCGTATTATCTGTGTGTATTTAAGTTAAAATAATGTTGCTGTCCTTGGGGTTTTTAATCTCTATTTCCAGCCACAATTATCATTGGACTAATCTCACATCAGTAGTTCCAGTGAGCTGGAAACATTTTCTAGGCCATAGTTTGCACAGCATGGTGATTACCTTCTCATTCCAGTCTTGACAAGGGCCTATCCTTTCTGGATTTCTTTTTCCTCCTAAGCAGTCAAAGTGCTCTTAGCTGTGGTGGTCTGCAGCTCTTTGTCCTGCCAGAGCCGGCAGGAGAGGGCTATAAACAGAGCATACTGCTTTAGAATTTAACTTACTCTTGCAAAGAGTTGACACTCAAATAATGAACAAATAAGTAATTGAAGGAATCCCAGAAATGAGACTTTCTGATCAAGTAGCTTTATTAAGTTGTAGACAGGAAAGTTAATGAAGTCCCATAATAGGGTTTTTTTTTTTTTCTTTTTCTTTTTTAGGGGACTTCTTAATTGAATCACCAAGTCCAAGATACTTTTTTTTTTTAAATTTTATTTTGAATTAGGTGAAAGTTTACAGCACAAATTAGTTTCTTTTTTTTTGGTCAAGAATTTCATTTTATTTGGATTCACAATCAACACCCATGGAAGCAGCAATCAAGAAATCAGAGGACGTATTGCATTGGGCAATTCTGCTGCAAATGACCTCTTTAGAATGTTAAAAAGCAAAGATGTCACTTTGAGGACTAAGATGCCTTTGACCCAAGGCATGGTATTTTCATTTTTTTTTTTAAATTTTTTATTTTTTTTTTTAATTGTACTTCAGGTGAAGGTTTACAGAACAAGTATTTTCTCATTAAACAGTAGTACACATATTGTTTTATGACATTGGTTAACAACCCCACGACATGTCAACCCTCTCCCTTCTCGATCTTTTATTTTTGGTGAAAATATACATAGCCAAAAATACACCATTTCAAAAATTTCCACATGTACAGTTCAGTGACATCGACTATGCTCTTCCAATTGTGCTACTATTCTCACTTTAGATGAAGGTTTACAGAACAAAATAGTTTCTCATTTAACAGCACACATGTTGCCCTATGACAATGGTTAACAACCCCACAACACATCAACACTATCCTTACTCAACCTTGGGTTCCCTATCACCAGCTTTCCTGTCCCCTTCTGCCTTCTAGTCCTTGTCCCTGGACTGCTGTGCCTCATTAGTCCCATTTTGTTTTATGGGGCTGTCCAATCCCCGGCTGAACAGTGAACCTCAGAAGTGACTTCACCACTGAGCTAAAAGGGTGTCTGGGGGCCATACTCTCGGGGTTTCTCCAGTCTGGTTTTAGGCCAGTAAATCTGGTCTTTTTACAAATTAGTTTCTTATTCAAAAATTTATACACAAATTGTTTTGTGACATTGGTTGCAATCCTCAAAATATGTCAGCACTCTCCCTGTGTCCCTTTACACCCTGGGTTCCCTGTGTCCATTCGTCCAGTTTTCCTGTTCCTTCCTGCCTTCTCATCTTTGCTTTTGGGCAGGTATTGACCATTTGGTCTCATATGCTTGATTGAACTAAGAAACATGTTCCTCATTTGTGTTGTTTGTTTTATAGGCCTGCCTAATCTTTGATTGAAAGGTGGACTTGGGGAGTGGCTTCAGTTCTGAGCTAGCAGGGTGTCTGGGGTCTATAGTCTTGGGGGTTCCTCCAGTCTCTGTCAGACCAATAAGTTAGGTCTTTTTTAGTGAATTTGAATTTTATTCTATGTTTTTCTCCCGCTCTATCTGGGACCCTCTGTTGTGATCCTTATCAGAACGGTTGGTGCTGGTAACCAGACACTATCCAGTTCTTCTGGACTCAGGCTGGTGGAGACTGTGGTTCATGTGGTCCATTACTCCTTTGGTCTAATATTCTCCTTGCGTCTTTCATTTTCTTCATTCTCTTTTGCTCTGAACTTGCTGGAACCAACAGATGTATTTTAGATGGCTGCTCACAAGCTTTTAAGATCCCATACACTACTTATCAAGGTAGGATGTAGAACATTTTCTTTATAAACTATGTTATGCCAATTGACCTAGATGTCCCCCGAGACCATTGTCTCCTTCCCTCGGTCCTGGTTACTCAGACCCTCAAGGTGTTTGGATATATATATTAAACTTCTAAATACACACAAGCCACAAGAGTATGACAAACTGAAAGACGTGTGCTGTTGCTGTGATGCTGGAAGCTATGCCACCAGTATTTCAAACACCAGCAGGGTCACCCATTTTAGGAGGGTTTCAGTAGATCTTCCAGACTAAGGCAGACTAGGAAGAAGAACCTGACGGTCTACTTCTAAAAAAATTGGCCACTGAAAGCCTTATGAATGGCAGTGGAACATTGTCTGATATAGTGCCAGAAGATGAGCCCATCAGGTTGGAAGGCACTCAAAATATGACAGGAGAAGAGCTGCCTCTGCAAAGTAGTCAACTTTAGTGATGTGGATGGAGTTAAGCTTCTGGGACCTTCATTTGATGAAGTGGCATGACTCAAAATGAGAAAAAACAGCTGTAAACATCTATTAATAATTGGAACATGGAATGTACAAAGTATGAATCTAGGAAAATTGGAAGTTGTAAAAAATGAAATAGAATGTATAAAGATCGATATCCTAGGCATTAGTACATTGAAATAGACTGGTATTGGCCATTTTGAATCAGGTGGTCTACTATGCCAGGAATGACAAATTGAAGAGGAATGGTGTCACATTCATCATCAAAAAGAACATTTCAAGATTTATCCTAAAGTACAACACAGTTAGTGATAGGATAATAACCATAGACCTACGAGGAAGACTAGTTAATAACTACTATTATTCAAATTTATGCATCAGCCACCAATGCCAGAGGTGAAGAAATTGAAGATTTTTACCAAATTTGCAGTCAGAAATTGATCAAACATGCAATCAAGATGCATTGGAAATTACTGGTAATTGGAATGTGAAAGGTGGAAACAAAGAAGAGGGATCAGTAGTTGGAAAATACAGCTTTGGTCATAAAAATGACGGCAGAAATCGCAGGATAGAATTTTGCAAAACCAACAACTTATTCATTGCAAATACCATTTTTAACCAACATGAACAGTGACTATACACATGGACCTCCCTAGATGGGAAACACAGGAATCAAATCGACTACATTTGCAGAAAGAGACAATGGAAAATCTCAATGTCACCAGTCAGAACAATGCCAGGGGCTGACTGCAGAACAGACCATCAACTGATCATATACAAGTTCAAGTTGAAGGGGAAGAAGATTAAAACAAGTTCGCAAGAGACAAAATACAAACTTGAGTATATCCACCAGAATTTGGAGACCATCTCAGGAAAACATTTGATGCATTGAACAGTAATGACCAGAGACCAAATAAGTTGTGGAATGACATCAGGGACATCATACGTGAAGAAAGGAAAGGTCACTAAAAAGACAGGAAAGAAAAAAAAAGATCAAAATGGATGTCAAAAGGGACTCTGAAACTTGCTCGTGAATGTAGAGTAGCTAAAGCAAATGGAATAAATGATGAAGTAAAAGATCTGAACAGATTTCAAAGGGCAGCTCAAGAAGACAAAGTAAAGTATTACAATGAAATGTGCAAAGACCTGGAGTTAGAACCAAAAGAAAGGAACACACTCAGCATTTCTCCAACTGAAAGAACTGAAGTAAAAATTCAAGCCTCGATTTGCAATATTGAAGGATTCTACAGGGAAAATATTGAACAACCCAGGAAGCATCAAAAGCAGATGGAAGAAATACACAGTTACTGTACCAAAAAGAATTGGTCGACATGCAACCATTTCATAAAGTAGCACATGATCAAGAACCAATGTTATTGGAGGAAGAATCCAAGCTGCACTGAAGGCATTGGTGAAAAAGAAGGCTTCAGGAGTTGACGGAATACCAGTTGAGATGTTTCAACAAACAGATGCAGTGCTGTCAGTGCTCACTTGTCTATTACAAGAAATTTGGGTGACAGCTACTTGGCCAACTGACAGGAAGACATCCATATTTGTGTCCATTCAAAAGAAAGGTGATAAACAGAATGTGGAAATTATTAAACAACATCATTAATGTATCACAGGCAAGTAAAATTTTGCTGAAGATAATTAAAAAATGGTTGCGGCAGTACATTGACAAGGAAGTGCCAGAAATTCAAGCCAGATTCAGAAGAGGATGTGGAGCAAGGGATATCATTACTGATGTTAGATGGATCCTGGCTGAAAGCAGAGAATACCAGAAAGATTTTTACCTGTATTTTACTGACTATACAAAGGCATTCGACTGTGTGGATCATAACAAATTATGGATAACATTGTGAAGAATGGGAATTCCAGGACACTTAACTGTGCTCTGTGAAATGTGTACATAGACCAAGAGGCAGTTGTTCAAACAGGACGAGGGGACACTTTGTGGTTTAAAGTCGGGAAAGATGTGTGTCAGGGTTGTATCCTTTAACCATACTTATTCAATCTGTACGCTGAGTGAATAATCTGATAAACTGGACCATATGAAGAAGACATTCCCCTTGAGAGCAGGAACAAGACAAGGAAACCCTTTATCACCACTCCTATTTAACATTGTGCTGGAAGTCCTAGCTAGAGCAATAAGGCAAGAAAATGAAATACAGGGCATCCAATTGGAAAGGAAGAAGTAAAACTGTCACTATTTGCAGATGATATGATACTATATACATAGAGAACCCCAAAGAGTCCACAAGAAAACTACTGGAACTAATAAATATAGCAAAGTAGCAAGATACAAGATCAAGACACAAAAATCAGTTGGATTACTATACCCCAAAAAAGATAACTTTGAAAAGGAAATCAGAAAACAATACCATTTATAGTGGCCCTTAAAAAAATAAAATACTTAGGAATAAATCTACCAGGAACGTAAAAGACCTATACAAAGAAAATTACAAAACACTTTTGCAAAAAACCAAAAGAGACCTACAGAAATGAAAAAACATACCATGCTCATGGATGGGAAGGCCCAACATACTGAAAGTGTCAATTCTACTCAAATACCAACTAACCAATCCAAATACCAACAGCATTCTTTAACGAGAAGGAAAAACTAATCACCAACTTTATGTGGAGAGGTAAAAGTCCCCAGATAAGCAAAGCATTATTGAATAAAAATAACAAAGTAGGAGTCCTCACACTACCTTATCTCAAACCTACTGTACAGCCACAGTAGTCAAAACAGTCTAGTACTTGTACAAGGACAGACACATAGATCAACGGAACAGAATCTAGAACCCAGATGTAAATCCTTCCACCTATGGTCAGCTGATTTTTGACAAAGGCCCAAAGTTCATTAAATTCGGAAAGATGGTCTTTCTAACAAATGGTGCTGGCAAAACTTGATGTCCATCTGTAAAAAAAATGAAACAAGACCCATACTTTACACTGTTCACAAAAACTAACTCTACTAACCAAAATGATAAAGATCATGGAAGAAAAAATAGAGATAGTGCTAGGAACCCTAATATATGGCATAAATAGAATACAAACCATAACTGTTGTTGTTGTTAGATGCCATGGAGTTGGTTCTGACTCACAGCGACCCTATGTACAACAGAATGAAACACTGCCCAGTCCTGCGCCATCTTTACAATCGTTATGCTTGAGCCCATTGTTGCAGCCACTGTGTCAATCCATCTCATTGAGGGTCTTTCTCTTTCACTGACTCTCTCCTTTACCAAGCATGATATCCTTCTCCAGGGACTGCTCCCTCTATAACATGTCCAGAGCATGTGAGACGAAGTCTCGCCATCCTTGCTTTCTAAGGAGCATTCTGTCTGTACTTCTTCCAAGACAAATTTGTCCATTCTTTTGGCAGTCCATGGTATATTCAATGTTCTTCACCAACACGATAATCTAAAGGCATCAATTCTTCTTCGGTCTTCCTTATTCATTGTCCATATTTCACATGCATGTGGGGGGTGGATGAAAACACGGTGGCTTGGGTCAGGTGGACCTTAGTCCTTTAAAGTCCTTTGCTTTTTAACACTTTAAAGAGGTCTTTTGCAGCAGATTTGCCAGTACAATGCATCTTTTGATTTCTTGACTGCTGCTTCCATGGGTGTTGATTGTGGATCTAAGTAAAATGAAATTTTTGACAACTTCAATATTTTCTCCATTTATCGTGATGTTGCTTATTGGTCCACTTGTGAGGATTTTTGTTTTCTTTATGTTGAGGTATAATCCATACTTAAGGCTGTAGTCTTTGATCTTCATCAGTAAATGCTTCAAGTCCTCTTCACTTTCAGCAAGCAAGATTGTAGCCTATGCATATCTGAGGGTTGTTAATGAGTCTTCCTCCAAATTTAATGCCCCGTTATTCTTCATATAGTCTATTCTTGGATTATTTGCTCAGCATAAAGACTGAATAAGTATGGCTTTAAACCATGCAGTATCCCCTTGTTCTCTTTTAACAACTGCCTTTTGGTCTATGTACAAGCTCATAATGAGCACAATTAAGTGTTGTGAAATTCCTATTCTTCGCAATGTTATCCATAGTTTGTTATGATCCACACAGTCGAAGGCCTTTGCATAGTCAATAAAACACAGGTAAACATCTTTCTGGTGTTCTCTGCTTTCAGCCAAGATCCATCTGACATCAGCAATGATATCCCTCTTTCCACACATCTTCTGAATCTGATTGGAATTTCTGGCACTTCCCTGTCGATGTACTGCTGCAACTGCTTTTGAATGATTTAACATTATTTAACATTAAAGACAGTTTTAATGACTGCACAACATTCCATATTTGAATGATTTAACCATAACCCCATTGTTGAGTAGTTAATTTATTTCCCACTAGTCATCTTTATATTTACTTTTTAACATTTTATTGGGTTTTAGGTGAAAGTTTACACAGCAAATCAGTTTCCCATTCAATAATTCATACACAAATTATTCTGTGACACTGGTTGCTAGCCCCGCAATGTATCAGCACTCTCGCCATTTCCACCTTGCCTTCCCCAATTCCATCACTTCACTTTCCTTGCCCCTCCTTGCCTTCACATCTTTTCTTTTTGGCAGATGTTGCACGTTTGGTCTTATATAGCTGATTGTTCTAAGGAGCACATTCCTTATGGGTGCTATTGTTTATTTTATAGGTTGATTTATTATTTGGTTGAAAGGTGACCTCTGGGAGTGGCTTCAGCTCCAGGTTAAAAGGGTGTCTTAGGATGATTGTCTCGGGGGTTCCTCCAGTCTCTATCGGTTCAGTAAGTCCGATCCTTTTTTCATAAATTTTAGTTTTGTTCTACTTTTTTCTCCTATTCTAACTGGGACCTTCTATTGTGTCCCTGGTCAGATCGGTTGGTATTGGTAGCCAGGCACCATCTGGTTCTTCTGGTCTCAGACTAAAGGAGGTTGTGGTTCATGTGGGCCATTAGTCCAATGGACTAATTGCTTCACTGAGTCTTTGATTTCCTTCACTTTCATTTGCTCCTGATGGAAAGAAGATGTTTGTGGTATCTTTGATGGCCACTCACAAGCTTTTAAAACCCCAGACACTGCTCACCATACTAAGATGTAGAACATTATCTTTGTCAACTATGTTATGCCAGTTGACCTAGATGTCCCCGTAGATTATGGTCCTCTGCTTTCACGCCCAGTAAATCAGTCCCATGAGGTGTTTGGACACGTCTAAGAAGTTTCCATAACTGTGTCCCCTATGTGTTCTATTGTATATTTGGATATATATGCAGCGTATACAAATATGTATATACAGATGCCCACAACTATACCTATATATGCATGTGCGTATACTCCCATACAACCTCCCACACCTATATAGTATACATGTCTACCTATGTAACTGCTTATAAATTTTTAGTTGTTATTACTGTTGTTGCAGAATTGTGTATGTTATATAGCATTTATCATAATTGTCCTTTATGCTGGCATACCTCTCCATGTCTTCAATTACCTTGGTCATGTTGTGCTGACTTCCCCTATATTGTGTATTGCCTATCCCTTCACCAGAATTAACATATGTCTACTATCTAGAACCCCCACGTGTCTGTCAGTTTGTCGTACTGTGGGGGCTTCTGTGTTGCTGTGATGCTGGAAGCTATGCCATCAGTATTCAGATACCAGCAGGGTCATCCACGGTGGACAGGTTTCAGCTGAGCTTCCAGACTAAGACAGAGTAGGAAGAAGGACCCAGCAGTCTACTTCTAAAAAGAGTTATCCAATGAAAACCTTATAGATAGCAGGTGAACATTGTCTGATATAGTACCGAAAGAGGAGCCCCCCAGATTGGAAGGCACTCAAAAGGCGATTAGGGAAGAGATGCCTCCTCAAAGCAGAGTCGACCTTAATGACGTGGATGGAGTCAAGCTTTTGGGACCTTCATTTGCTGATGTGGCATGACTCAAAATGAGAAGAAATAGCTGCAAACATTCATTAATAATCAGAATGTGGAATGTACAAAGTATGAATCTAGGAAAATTGGAAATAGTGAAAAATGAAATGGAACACATAAATATCAATATCCTAGGCATTAGTGAGCTGAAATAGACTGGTATTGGCCATTTTGAATCAGACAATCATATGGTCTACTATGCCCGGAATGACTACTTGAAGAGGAATAGCATTGCATTCATTGTCAAAAAGAACATTTCCAGATCTATCCTGAAGTACAATGCTGTCAGTGATAGGGTAATATCCATACGCCTACAAGGAAGACCAGTTAATATGACTATTATTCAAATTTATGCACCAACCACTAAGGCCAAAGACGACAAAATTGAAGATTTTCACCAGCTTCTGCAGTCTGAAATTGATCAAATATGCAATCAGGACACATTGATAATTACTGGTGATTGGAATGAGAAAGTTAGAAACTAAGAAGAAGGATCGGTAGTTAGAAAATATGGCCTTGGTGACAGAAACAATGCAGGAGATCTCATGATAGAATTTTGCAAGATCAATGATTTCTTCATTGTAAATACCTTTTTCACCAACATAAATGGCAACTATACACATGGACCTCGCCAGATGGAATAACAGGAATCAAATCTACTGTGGAAAGACACAATGGAAAAACTCAATATCATCAGTCAGAACAAGGCCAGAGGCCGACTGCAGAACAGACCATCAATTGCTCATACGCAAGTTCAAGTTGAAACTGAAGAAAATTAGAACAAGTCCACGAGAGCCAAAGTACGACCTTGAATATATCCTACCTGAATTTAGAGACCATTTCAAGAACAGATTCGACACACTGAACACTAATGACCAAAGACCAGACTAGTTGTGGAATGACATCAAAGACATCATACATGAAGAAAGCAACAGGTCATTAAAAAGACAGGAAAGAAAGAAAAGACCAAATGGATGTCAGAAGAGACTCTGAAACTTGCTCCTGAATGTCGAGTAGCTAAAGCAAAAGGAAGAAATGGTGAAGTACAAGAACTGAATAGAAGATTTCAACGGACAGCTTGAGAAGACAAAGTATTATAATGATGTGTGCAAAGAGCTGGATATAGAAAACCAAAAGGGAAGAACACCTCAGCATTTCTCAAGCTGAAAGAACTGAAGAAAAAATTCAAGACTTGAGTTGCAATAGTGAGAGATTCTATGGGGAAAATATTAAGCTACATAGGAATCAAAAGAAGATGGAAGAAATACACAGAGTCATTATACCAAAAAGAATTGGTCAACCTTCAACCATTTCAAGAGGTGGTATATGATCAGGAACCGATGGTACTGAAGGAAGAAGTCCAAGCTGCACTGAAGGCATTGGCGAAAAACAAGGCTTCAGGAATTGATGGAATACCAATTGAGATGTTTCAACAAACGGATGTAGTGCTGGAGGTGCTCACTTGTCTATGCCAAGAAATTTGGAAGACAACTACCTGGCCAACCAACTGGAAGAGATCCATATTTATGCCTATTCCCAAGAATGGTGATCCAACCAAATGCGGAAATTATCGAACAATATCATTAATGTCACATGCAAGTAAAATTTTGTTGAAGATCATTCAAAAGTGGCTGCAGCAGTATGTCAACAGAGAACTGCCAGAAGCTCAGGCCAGATTCAGAAGAGGACACAGAATCAGCGATATCATTGCTGATGTCAGATGGATCTTGGCTGAAAGTAGAGAATACCAGAAATATGTTTGCCTATGTTTTATTGACTATGCAAAGGCATTAGACTAGGTGGATCATAACAAATTATGGATAACATTGGGAAGAATGAGAATTCCAGAACACTTAGTTGTGCTCATGAGGAACCTGTACATAGATTAAGAGGCAGTTGTTTGGACAGAACAAGGGGATGCTGCATGGTTTAAAGTGAGGAAACGTGTGTGTCAGGGTTGCATCCTTTCACCGTACGTATTCAATCTGTATGCTGAGCAAATAATCCGAGAAGTTGAACTATATGAGAAAGAACACAGCATCAGGATTGGAGAAAGACTCATTAACAACCTGCATTATGCAGATGACACAACCCTGCTTGCTGAAAGTAAAGAGGACTTGAAGCACTTACTGATGAAGATCAAAAACCACAGCCTTCAGTATGGATTACACCTTAACATAAAGAAAACAAAAGTCCTCACAACTGGACCATTGCGCAACATCATGATAAATGGAGAAAAGATTGAAATTGTCAAGGATTTCATTTCACTTGAATCCACAATCAACACCCATGGAAGCAGCAGTCAAGAAATCAAAAGACGCATTGCATTGGGCAAATCTGCTGCAAAAGACCTCTTTGAAGTGTTGAAAAGCAAAGACGTCACCTTGAAGACTAAGGTGGGACTGACCCAAGCTATGGCATTTTCAATCGCATCATATGCATGCGAAAGCTGGACAGTGAATAAGGAAGACCGAACAAGAATTGACGCCTTTGAATTGTGGTGTTGGCGAAGAATATTGACTATACCATGGACTGCCAAAAGAATGAGCAAACTTGTCTTGGAAGAAGTACAGCCAGAATGCTCCTTAGAAGCCGGGATGGTGAGACTACATCTTACATACTTTTGACATGTTGTCAGGAAGGATAAATCCCTGGAGAAGGACATCATGCTTGGTAGAGGGTCAGCGAAAGAAAGGAAGACCCTCAACAAGATGGATTGACACAGTGGCTACAACAATGGGCTCAAGCATAACAATGATTGTGAGCATGGCGCGGGACCAGGCAGTGTTTCGTTCTGTGGTGCATCGGGTCACTATGAGTCAGAACCAACTCAACGGCACCTAACAACAGTTATCTAGAAAGTGATTCTCCCTGCTTCCCCCTCCCATCGCTGGTAACCATCAAAGAATGTTGCTTTCTGTGTGTAAACCTATTCTTGACCCTTTATAAAAGTAGTCTCATACAATATTTGTCCTTTTGTGATTGACTTATTCCACTCAGCATAATGTCCTCCAGATTCATCTGTTATAAGATGTTTTGCAGACTCATCATTATTCTTTACTGTTGCGTAGTTTTCCCTGTATGTATACCATATATTGTTTATCCATTCATCCATTGACGGACTTTTAGGTTATTTCCATCTTTTTGCTGTTGTGAATAATGCTGCAATGAATACGAGTGTGTATATGTCCATTTGTGTCATTGCTCTTATTTCTCTAGGATATATTCCTAGGAATGGGATTGCTGGATCATATGGTATTTCTATTTCTGGCTTTTCGAGAAAGCGCCATATGGTTTTCCGTAGTGACTGTACCATTTTACAATCCCAGCAGCAGTGTATTAGAGTTCCAATCACCCTACAACCTCACCAGCATATGTTGTTTTCTGTTTTTTTAATCAGTGTCATTTTTTGGGGGTGAGATGGTATGTCATTGTAGTTTTGATTTGCATCTCTCTAATGGCTAATGGTCACGAGCATCTCTTCATGTATTCTTTTAGCCTCCTGAATGTCTTTGGTGAAATGTTTGTTCATATCCTTTGCCCATTTTTTGATTGGATTGTTTGTCTTTTTGTTGTTGAGGTGTTGAAGTTTTCTATATATTCTAGAGTTTAGACCTTTGTCCGATATGTCATTGCCAATTTTTTTCCCCGGTATGTAGGTTCTTTTTTTACTCTTTTGGTAAAGTCTTTTGATGTGCATAAGTATTTAATTTTTAGGAGATCCCAGTTATCTAGTCTATCTTCTCTTGTGCATTTTTACTTATGTTTGATAGTGTATTTATGCCATAAATTAGGAGCCCCTAGCTTTGTCCCTATGTTGTCTTCTAGGAACTTAATAGTTTTAGGTTTAACTTTCAGGTCTTTGATCCATTTTGAGTTAGTTTTTGTGTATGGTGTGAGGTATTGATCCTGTTTCATTTTTCTACAGATGGATGTCCAGTTTTGCCAGCACCATTTGTTAAAGAGACTGTTTTTTTCCCTATTTAATGGATTTCAACCCTTTGTCAAAGATCAACTGTACATAGCTGGATGGATTTACTTCTGGGTTCTCAATTCTAGTCCATTGGTCTATGTGTCTGTCACTGTACCCATAGCAGGCCGTTTTGACTACTGTGGCAACAGTTAAGTTCTGAGATTGGGAAGTGTGAGGACGCCTACTTTTTTCTTTTGCTTCAATAATGCTTTAGCTGTTTGGGGCCTCTTTCCTTTCCATATAAAGGTGGAGATTAGTTTTTCCATTATGTTAAAGAATGTTTCTGGGGTTTGGATCGGGATTGCATTATATCTGTAGATCACTTTGGGTAGTTTTGCCATTTTCACAATGTTAAGTCTTCCCATTCATGAGCATAGTATGTTTTTCATTTATGAAGCTCTCTTTTGGTTTCTTGCAATAGTGTTTTGTAGTTTTCTTTGTAGATGTTTTTTACATCCCTGGTTAGATTTATTCCTAGGTATTTGATTTTATACTTTTAGGGGCTATTGGAAATGGTATTGTTTTCTTGTTTTCTTTTTCGGAGTTCTCCGCATTAGTGCAGAAGAATCCACCTGATTTTTGTGTGTTTGTCTTGTACCCTGCCACTTTGCTGAACCCTTCTATTATAATGTTCAAGTAACTTTCTTGTGGAATCTTTGAGATTCTCTATGTATAGGATCACATCGTACGTGAATAGGGGATAGTTTTACTTCTTCCTTACTAATTTGGATGCCCTCTATTTCCCTTTCTTGCCTAATTGCTCTGGCTAGGACTTCCAGCATGATATTGAAGAAGAGTGGGGATAATGGGCATCCTTGTCTCATTCCCGTTCTTAGGGGAATGCTTTCAATCTCTCTTCCCTGAGAATAATGTTGGCTGTTGGTTTTGTATAGCTGCTGTTTATTATGTTGAGAAATTTTCCTTCGATTGCTGTTTTGCTGAGAGTTTTTATCAGGAAAGGTGTTGGATTCTATCAAATGCTTTTTCTGCATCGATTGAGATGATCATGTGATTCTTTTACTCTGTTATATTGATGTGGTGAGTTATGTTGATTGATTTTCTGATGCTGAACCATTCTTGAATTCCTGGTATGAATCCCTACTGATTGTGATGTATTATTATTATTTTTTTATGCTGTTGAATTCTATTGGCTAGGATTTCGTTGAGAATTTTTGAACTTATATTCATGAGGGATATTTGTCCGTAATTTTGTTTTTTTTGTGGTATCTTTGCCAGGCTTTGGTATCAGGGTTATGCTGGCTTCATAGCGTATGTTATGGAATATTCTTTCTTTTTCCATGTTTTCTTCTCTGAATGTTTAGTAGTACTCTCCAGTGAAACCATCTGGGTCAGGTTTTTTTTTTAATCAGGAGGTTTTTTTTTTTTTTTAATGACATCTTCAGTTTCTTCTTCTGTTATGTGTTTATTTAGGTTTTCTGCCTCTGTTGTGTTAGTTTAGGTAGGTAGTGTGTTCCTAGAAATTTGCCTGTTTCTTCTATGTTTTCAAATTTGTTAGAGTATAATTTTTCATGATATTCTGTTATGATCCTTTTTATCTCAGTTGGTTCTGTTGCAATGTCTCCTTTGTTATTTTGGTTATTTGTATCTTCTCGTTTTTTCTTTTGTCAGTCTGGCCACTGATTTGTCAATTTTATTGATCCTTTCAAAGAACCACTTCTAGTCTTGTTGATTCTGTTTTTTTTCCTATTCTCCGATTCATTTATTTCTGTTCTGATTTTTATGATTTCCTTCTTCTGGTGGCTGTGGGCTTCTTTTGCTCTTCTCTTTCTATTTTTTCCAGCTCTATAGCTAATGTTTTAGTTTTGTCCCTTTCTTTTTTTTTTTGATATGTGCATCTATTGCTATAAATTGACCTCTGAGCACTGCCTTTGCTGTGTCCCAAAGGTTTTGATATGATGTGTTTTCATTCTCATTTGATTCTAGGAATTTTTTGATTCCACCTTTGATTTCTTCTATTACCCAGTGGTTTTTAAGCAGGGCGTTATTCAGTTTCCATATATTTGATTTTTTTCCTTGCTCTTCTTGTTATTAATTTCTACTTTTATGGTATTGTGATCAGAGAAGATGCTTTGTATTATCTCAATGTTTTGGATTTTGTTGAGGGTTGCTTTGTGGCCTAAGATGTGGTCTATTCTGAAGAATGTTCCATATGCACTGGAAAAGAATATATATTTTGCTGCTGTTGGGTGGAGTGTTCTATATAAGTCTATGAGGTCAGGTTAGTTCATTGTGGCCTTTAGATTTTCTATATCTTTGTTCTGTCCTTTACCAAGAGTGTTATGTTGAAGTCTCCTACTATGTTCATGAGGGATATACTATATTCATGAGGGGTACTGTGGAACTGTCCATTTCTCTTTCCAGCACTGCTAGCATTTTATGTATTTTGGAACTCATAGGTGCATAGATATTTATTATAGTTATGCCCTCACGGTGGATAGTCCCTTTAATCATTTTATAATGTCCTTCCCTGTCTTTTATGGTGGATTTTGCTTTAAAATCTTTTATCTGAGATTAGTATTGCCACTCCTACTCTTTTTTGGTTGCTGTTTGCTTGATTTTTTTTTTCATCCTTTGATTTTTAATATGCTTATGGATTTGTGTCTAAGGTGTGTCTCTTGTAGATAGCATATTGACTGGTGCTTTTTTTTTTTTATCCATTCTGTCACTTTCTGTCTCTTTATGGGTGCATTTAAGCCATTTATGTTCAGTGTGATTATTGATAGGTGTGAGTTTATTGGTGTCATTTTGTAGTGCTTTTTTGTGGTGCTGATGTTTTCTTTGTTTCTCTTACTCTCCTATGCCGAATTCCTTTTGTTTGTGGATTTTTTTTTTTTATGTTTCTTTCATCTTTGTAGACATTCTGTTTGCTGAGACTTTCTGTTTTTCTTCTTTATTTTAATGAGTAGGTTTGTTAACTTTCATTGTGATTACCTTGAAATTTACCCCATATTCCTAAGTTTAAACCAGTCTTTTATTATTTGATATCGCCTTGGCTTTTTCTCCATTTGAAAATTCTATATCTACACTGTTTATTTCCTCTTCTGTTGTTCTAATGTTGTTGTCATTTACAGATTGACCTCTCTGGTTCCCTGTTGTAAATCTTTTAGTTTAGTTTTATCCTTGAGAGTTCATTATCTAGGTTGGTATCTGGCTGATGCTGTTTTGTGTCCTAGATTCAGGTTGTTGTCTGATGTTGTTGGTTTTCTAACCAAAAGACTCTCTTTAATAATTCTTCTAAAATTGATTTGACTTTTACATATTCCTTTAATTTCTGTTTATCTGGAAATGTCTTAATTTTAACCATGTTTGAGTGACATTTTGTAGGATATAGTATTCTTGGTTGGCAATTTTTTTTCTCTCAAATTTTCATATATGTTATCCCACTGTCTTCTTGCCTGCACGGTTTCTGCTTAGTAATCAGCTTGGTGTTATTGTTTCCCTTTTGTATGTGACTTTTTATTTTTCTCAAGCTGCTCTCAGAAGTCTTTCTCTGTCTCTGGTTTTAGCAAATGTGATTATGATACGTCTTGGTGATTTTCTTTTGTGATCTATCCTATATGGGGTTCACTGTGCCTCTTGGATGGTCAGCTTTTCATCTTTCATGATATTAGGGAAGTTTTCTGTCAGCAAATCTTCAATGATCCTCTCTGTGTTTTCCATTTTCTTCCCCTGTTTTGGAACTCCCATCACAAGTAAATTTTTGCTTTTGATTGTATCCCACATCATTCTCAGGGTTTCTTCATTTTTCTTGGTTCTTTTCTCTGATTTTTCCTCAGATAAAGTGGTATCCAAGTGTTTGTCTTCAATTTTGTCGATCCTGTCTTCCATCGTTTCAGATTTGCTCTTAAAACCTTCTATTGCACTGTCCATTTCTGAAACGTTGTTGTTTATCTTTTGGATTTCTAATTCATCTTTTTGTATGATTTCTAGTTGTGAGTTTATTTTCACATTTTGTTCCTGTATTATTTTCCTGAATTCTTCCAATGTTTTGTCTGTCTTTTCTATGATTTTGTCTATATTTTCCATGATTTTGTCTACTTTTTCCTTATTTGTATCTGCAGTTTCCTTCATCTTTTGCAGAGCCCTGAGTATTAGCATTTTGAATTCCTTATCATGTAGTTCCAGTGTCTTTTCTTCCACCAGAAGGTCATCTGGTGTTTTATTTTGGACACTTTCTGGAGCCATCCTGTCCTTTTTTTTTTTTTTAAATATGTTTTGATATTATCTGCTGTCTTCAGGACATTCAGGAATCATTGTCTTCATTTATTGATTATAGATTTGTTTTGTTTTGTCTTGCTTTTTTGTTTTATTTGGTTATGTCTGGGCAGGCGGGCTGGGTGTGCTTTGTTGTTTCCTTGTCTGTGGGCAGGATACTTCTCACCTACTTGTCCAGGTGGGCAGGGCCAGTCACTCAGCTATGGTGCAGCAGGACAGGTCCAGCAGGGGTAGAGGACAGGGATGGGCAGTTTGCGACACGAACTGGGGCTGACAGAGTGGGGTTGGGGGGCAGTGCAGGATGGTGTCCAGGGATCACTTTGGTGCCACTTGAGGGTGCCGTGCTGGGTGCAGGCAGGAGGGCAGCCAGGAGAGAAGGGAGAGGATGTGATGTGTGGAGCTAAGTGGGTGAGTGAAAGAAGAGAAAGAAGATAGAGAAACAAAATCAAAAAGAAAAAATGAAGGAAAAAAGAGAAAAGGAAGTAAATAAAATGGCAGTGCGGTAGGATTCGTCAGGTGGGGGTGGGGCAGACCCAGCAAAGCCATGAGCCCGTGGCTCTCTAGCTGAGCAGCGTGCCTCAGCCTTTTGAGAAGGGGTATGGGTGTCACACAGGGCTAGGTGTGGGAGAGAAAAGAAAGTAAAAAGGCAAAGAGAGAGAAGAAACCAACAAACAAACAAAAAAATTAAATAAAATAAAAAAAATAAAAACAAAACATACAAAAAAGTATGGTGGTGGAGAGGCTGGATGTTGGGGGCAGGACAGAATTGAGGTGGCAGTGAGTGGCTGTATCTCTCTCTCTAGGTGGCACAGAATGGCCCTTCAGGAAGGGGTAGAGGCAGCACAGGGCATAGGTGGAAAGAAGAAAGAAAAGGGAGAAGGTGAAGGGAAGGAAAAGTAAAAAAATACGGTGCTGAAGGAGCCGGCCTATAGGCGTGACACAGACCCAGGGAGGCTGTGTGCCAGAGGCTCTGCAGCCAAGCAGTATAGCACAGCCCACCAAGAAGGGGGGGGCAGTTCATGGGGCTAGGTGGGTGGTAGAAAGAAAAAGAAGGAAGGGAGAGAGAAAGAAACAACAACAACGAAAAGAAAAAGCAAAAAAAAACCATAAACATAAATAAATAAATAAAATGGCACTGAGGGAGCCAGTCTGTGACAGCCACACAGACCTGGGAGGCCATGCCCAGTGACTCTCCAGCTGAGTGTGCAGCACAGCCCCGTGAGAAGGGGTGAGGGCAGTGCACAGGGCTGGGTGGGTGGGAGAAAGGAAAGGAGAGAAAGAGAAGAAACAGAAAAAAAAGAGAGAGAGGACAAAAAAAGAATAAAGCAAATAATCCCCAAAAGCACAGCCCGTCAAGAAGGGGAGAGGATGGCACACAGGGCTAGCTGGGCGGAAAAAAGAAAAAGAAGGAAGGGAGAGAGAGAGAAGCAACAAAAAAAAAGCCCCCTCAAAAAACAATAACAAAAACAAACCAAAAAGAAAAAACAAACACAAAAAATGCCATTGAAGGGGCCGGCTGGTGGGGGCGGGGTGGACCCGGGGGCAGCAGTGACCTGATGTCTCTCTGGCCCAGGGACTGTGGTCCACTGGAAAGTGGCAGAGGCCTTGTACAGGGAAGAAGGGTGGAGGATGGGAAAGCGTGTATCCCCGGTTACCAGGTGTTGGGAGCTCCGTGAAGTTGCCTTCACGTACTCCTTGTCTGTGTTCCTTGGTGGCTGTAGTCCAAGATGGCAAATCCGTGCTTTGTTAGCTGGTAGAGGACCTTCACTCAGTAACTCTCTTGTTCTCTCTTCTCTGTCAGTTTCTTATTCCGTTCAGCGCTTGATCAAGTTCTTTATTTCTTCATTTGATGCCTAGGGTTTCCAGGCTTGATGTTTGTATCTGTTTTCCTTAGTTTTTCAGGTCTTTGCTGCAGAGGGCTAGCATGCTGCTTTTGTCTATAGCACCATGTTGGCTCCACCTTTTTCAGGAAAGTCCTTTTTGAGGAGGTGAATGAGAAGGAGCTGCCACTGTAGAGAGCAGAGGATTTAGGAAGTGGGTACACAAGTACAAAGCTCAGAGGAAGGAGTTGGCATGGCAGGAACATGGAGAGCAGTGGAAAGACTGATTCAACGTGTAGTTGGAGAAATAGTCAAGAATCTTATCCTTTAGAGTATCATAGACCATATTAAGGAGATTGAATTTCATTATAAATACAATGCCAATCTATTGAAGATTATTAACAAAGTCAGTGACCTGATCCAATTTACATTTTAAGATCACTTTGGCTTCTGTACAGAGACTAGAAGGATGGTCAGGCAAGAATGGAAGCAAAGAGGCCAATTAGAAGGCAAGGGTAGCTGGGACTGGACAAGGGTGGTGGCAGTGGGTGTGAGACAAACATATGAACCACCTGGTCCTTGTGTGTGTATATACCCTCAAGTGGATAAACATACTTCCATGGAGGAATGTCTTAAGGGAGGTCACCTATAGGTGACTTATAAAGAAAAAAAAAAAAAACCAAAACCACATCCATTGCTGTTGAGTCGATTCCAATTCATAGGGACCCTATAGGACTGATTAGAACTGTCTCGTAGGGTTTCCAAAGAGCAGCTGATGGATTCGAACTGCTGAACTTTTTGGTTAGCAGCCGAGCTCTTAACCATGCGCCACAAGGATTCTGTGTTTAAATCAAACCACTAGGAAAGGTCACCAAGTGCCGTAATGGACCAAAATGAGGGAAAGAGAATATATGAGGGGAAGAGAATATATGAGGCAAGTATCTTCTTGCCAGTAGACTTTTTTTTTTAATAATATTTTATTGTGTTTTCAGCGAAAGTTTGCACAGCAAATTAGGTTCCCATTTAACAATTTCTATACAAATGGTTCAGTAACATTGGTAACATTGTTCACAATAGGTCAACATTCTCATTATTTCCATTCTAGTTGTTCTTCTTCCAGTAATCTAGTTTCCTTCCCCCCTACCCCACACCTTCTCATCTTTGCTTTAGTGTAAATATTGACCATTTGGTCTCATATAGATGATTTCTTAAAGGACCACAGTACTCACAGGTGATATTGTTTATTTTATGAGCCAATATGTTATTTAGTTAAAAGGTGACCTCCAGGAGTAGTTTTGGTTCAAAGTTTAAAGGATATCTCAGGGCGATAGTCTGCGGGGTGGGGTTCCTCTAGTTTCAACCAGTCTAGGAAGTTTAGATTTTTTAAGAATTTGAGTTTGTTTGCCAGTAGACTTTTAAAATAGAACAAGATATATGTATAAATGGATATATGCTGCATAGTGTAAAAGTCTCAAAAGTTGCTTCCCACTCTATATTTACAAGAATTATAAGGTCTCCACGTTCATTCATTCTGTCATTATCATCTCTTAAAGGAGAGTTGTTGTTAGGTAGTGTCAAGTCAATTTCAACCCATAGCAACCCTGTGTGACAGAGTAGAACTGCCCCATAACCTTTCCTGCGCTGTAATCTTTATGAGAAAGAGCCTTGGTAGCACAGTGGTTAAGCAGTCAGCTGCTAACCGAAAGGTTAGCAGTTTGAACCCAGCAGTCATTCTGTGGGAGAAAGATGTGGCAGTCTGCTTCTGTAAAGACTAAAACCTAAAACCAAATCCATTGCCATCGAGTCAATTCAGACTCATAATGACTCTATAGGACAAAGTAGAACTGCCCCATAGGGTTTTCAAGGCTGTAATCTTTACAGACTAAAAAGAAAGGCCTGGTGATCTACTTCTGAAAATCAACCAATGAAAACCCTATAGATCACAAGGGTTAGCAATTTCACTTGTGGATAGCTACCCAAAATACTTGAAAACAAGTACTCAAACAAGAACATATACATGCACGTTCATAGCAGTATGCCAAAAGTTGGAAACAGTCCAAAGGTCCATCAATCAATAAATGG